>NC_141137.1:11670000-11875000 GCF_053477565.2 Lygodium microphyllum | reverse complement strand
ATATTTAATGTTATTTTCATATTTTTAAATGATCTTTTATTTTTTAGTTATAAAATTGCTTTGTTAGTCCCAATAGGTACCATTGATGGAAGTTCAACTCTCCTACCTTGCCTTAGTTACTTGCCCTAACGAGTAAGGTAGGAGATGACATATTCAAACGTATTTGGGTTGTCCAAGTGACTCATGATGTAGAGTTCATCCTGTTTAAGGTCTGTGTTGAGAAGTGGATGGCTTAAGAGATGAGCTATCAATATTTCAAAATTAGGGCTGCATGCATTGAGCCACATTCTATTGTCTTCATTTTCCTTTGAGTCTCTATGTTACTTATTATGCGACTTCCAATTTGAGCTACTAATAACATACCACTATTTCAAATGGACTCTTGATTCTCAGCCTAGCCATGATCTTACTAGTTTTCTCATTCATGGCATTGGTTGGCCTTTAATAGATAGACAAGACTAACCTATTCCTTTTAGTCATTTCTAGGGATATGATCTTTAAGAGGTCCTTGCACATTCCTTTCAATTCCCAAAGATGAGTTCATACTCCTCCCACAAAACTTGCATATTAGTTGCCACATTAGTTGTGGTTTTGTCATGCAATTGCATATCATGGATCTTATAAGCTACCATGATGAATAGTTTCTGATTTTCTTTAAGCATATGGATGTTGATTCTCCTAAATTATTGGCTATATTTTCAAAAATTCTACTAAAATGTTCTTTTTATAGTCATGATTTTTAGACCTAGTAGGTGGATTAGATCTTTCTTTCCCTTGGGAATTATAGGAATGCCTTTATAAGGTATGTATTCCCCTTCCTAGTTGAAGTGATAGGCTAAGCAATTGGATACGTTTTTTAGTCTTTTATTTATTTTTTCCAAGTATTGCTTCCTAGCTATATTCCATTAATAATTTTGCCTCATGCAACCTCAAGCTAGCTTTGGTTTTATAGTCCATATTACAATTTGTTTGATACTTGAAATGCTTACCAAGAAAAACTTTCTTTCTCACATCCTCATGGTTAGGTACTACACATAACAATATTAATATAAAATTTACTTCAATAAAGTAGTACTATTAAATTCCATGTCTCCAATGATGAGCAAGGTTTCCCCCATAGGCCTTGGACTTTGCCTTTTTCAATACTAATTCAAACTATCCTATCTTGATCCATGTCCCATATATCAAGGTGTTTTGATATGATCTTTCATCTACGATGTGCCAAAACTTTAGATAGATAAGCGATATTGTCAATTTACCTTTAGGATCAAGCTCAATTTTATAGACTACTCTTACTTGGATCTCATTGTTCTTGCAGTCCATTGGTGGTCCATATAAGGGATTTCTTAGAGATAATACTTTTTTATGTGACTTCGAGTAAGGTGTTCAATGGTTTCATCAAGCCCTTTTCATCTATTTTACTTCTTTGTACTTAGCTTGTCATAAATGAACAAACAAAACACTTCTTGGCTTCCTTAATTCTTTGATTTGTATAACTTTGACATCACTTTTATTTTTGTTTCTTGTTCCAAATTTAGATGATCTGACAAGGGAATTTTCCTTACTCTCTTTAGCTTCCATACCTAGGAGAGTGGCATTGACTACTATGTTGGTTCCCACATTATCATGATCCAAGGCTTCCATAAGTTCTAGCTAGTTTTGATTTAAGTTCATCTGTATTACTCCTCCTTTGATAGGTATGTTAAGAGTGTCATCAAGTTGGAGATAGGCTTGGATTTATCTAGTGATGAACCATTTATGTCACAATTAGTCATTTGATCAATACGTAAAGCATTTGTTGCATAAGCTAGCAAGTTTTCCATGCCCATGCTTACCACAAGGGCACAAGTATCTCTAATGCTTTATTTGTCCCACAACAATTTTTCGGGATTTGATAGGGCATTTTTTCACCCAAGCTATGTAAGGAAAATGATATTAGGACAAGAATGCTCTCAACCTAGCTTTCTACATCTACATCCTCACCACATGTAGTGTAGTATATTGGTATTTTGTATTTCTATTTTGTAGGGATTTAGTGCTAAGTTGAGGTCCTAATCCAATAATAAGGATGTTAGAACTTCCCCATAGAAAGGGGTTGAACATGAGGTATTCAATTGCAAATGTAAAATCTCATTAACCTTTTCCTTGTCATCATGTTCTTTCCCTTCCCTCACCTTGTAATAATCTACTTCCTATACTCCAACAAATCATCATTTTGAAATTGTAACATCCACTCTAGTTGTACCACCCAAGCCATGGTGATAGCATGCTCAACATGTTTGTACTTCATCTAGGCCATACAACAACAAGAAGGCTAACAAGCTAAACTCCAACACCTCAACTACATCTACCCTATAATATCAAGAAGCATTGGAAATTCTAGCATTGAATTCACATTCTCTTCTATGAACTCCAACAACACCTACCCCAATAAACAATGCTTCCTACATTGGAAATTCTAGGCATCAATTCTACATCTCTTTTTGTACTAAAGAAATGCTTCCTACAATGATCAATGCTAAATGTTAACAGTATTTTGAAAAGGCTGCAAAATGTGCATATGGCAGCTGCTATTTTTTGGATGTTAATGGTATTTTGAGAAGGCTGCAAAAAGTGCAAGTGTCGGTTGCTATTTTTATGTGGATATTATTTTTATGGATCTTCAATGCATTATTTTTGAGCACTTGGATTATATTTGTACTTCATGGACACCACCACATTATCATGGATGTATTACTTTATGAGAGTTGGGCTCACTCCCGTGCACATTGTATTCACCACCCATAGTTGTAAATGTCACATCCGCAAGTGTTGGGTTGCACACATATTTGTGATTAGAATAGCATAGGCTTGGTCTAATTATTGATTGGCCTAGAGCCCACAAAGTGGGTAGGATGCCCAAGAGAGGGGCACAAACCCTAAACACAAAAGGGGTGCAAACCCTAACCCTAACCCTAATTCTTGGTCTATGTAAGGGTGGGAGGTCTCAATTGTATTCAATCCTTTTGGCACATCCATGTTGTGGAAGCTCTATCAATGTGACTACTCAAGCTTTCTATTCAATATTTTTAGACTATCATCTTGCTTCCATTGTGTTGAGAGTGACTGAGAGGGAGAGAGTGAGAGGTCTATTGAGTAAGGGACTGAGGGAAGGTGAAGTTCTTCGTATCTTCTTGCTTTTCTCTTCTTCTCTACTAGCTTTTTGACTCGTTGGTATGCTTGGTAGTGGATGCAAAGGAGCGACGCCATCAGATCGTGTTGATCGCAGTCGTGGAACCATCTACAAGCCTTCGAGTCATCAAATGTAAGAAGGTAAGCTAGGTGAGTTCGCTACAACTCGAGCTAGTCTTGTGTTCTTTCTTTCTTAGGTTGGAGAGGAGGATGCTTGGTTAGTTAGAGTGGAGTGTTGAGAGACAAGGTGAGAGATTGTCAAAATCTCCGAAGTGAGTTGCAGCTTCTGAAATAATAGAAGCCCATCCAAAGTCCCAATTGTTGGTGCGTTAGGCTCAACACTAAGGGACTAGCACTCATCTATCATAGGGAGTAATGTTAACCAAATATGGCAATGGTCAAGGCTTGAAGGCCAACTATTAAACTCAAAGGTTATGATGAAGCCTACAAGGACTATGAACTACTGAAATAGCTCTTTGTAGAAACAGGTATTTGTCAAATATAAATACTAGAAATAGCAAATGATATTTAACCAGGGTGTCAAATTTACTCTCATGACATTGTATAAATCTACTTTAATAAACTAAATGCCCCCTGTATAATCTATGAGTTTCACATAATCTATCTAAATCCACATGTACAATCTTAAAATTTTTTGAGAGTTGTATGCTCTAATTAAAAATCCACAAGCAAGCCACAAAGGCCTATGGTTTTTTTTGTGGGACAAGAGAGAAAAGGATTGAGGGCACTCCCCATATAGCTCATGTATAACAAACTAAAGATGAATACGATATATCATTCTTCTATGCCCAAATTTGGAGCTTTTTATTTCTTATATTCTTCTCCTTTCACCTCCATAGCCACAAAGAGAGAGAGAGTGCGTGCGTGCGTGCGTGCGTGCGTGCGTGCGTGCGTGCGTGCGTGCGTGTGTGTGTGTGTGTGTGTGTGTGTGTGTGTGTGTGTGTGTGTGTGTGTGTGTGTGTGTGTGTGTGTGTGTGTGTGTGTGTGTGTAAGTGAGTGGGAGAGGCTTCTATCATCCATACTCTAATCTTGTCTCTTCAATTCTTCCTTCTTCCTTCACACATGGCCACATGGAAAGGTAGATTGAAGACAAAAGGAGCACAAGAGGTTTCTATATCTCCCAAACCTTGAGTCATAAGACCATTGAGGCATCTCCTTTAATAAAACAATTGTAAAAAAGGGGGGGAGAAATATGTGAGTGTTTTGAATCTCTTGTTATCTATTCTTACTTTCATGCATTAATGGAGTATGAGGTAGGCATGGTAGAGGGCATGAATGGGAGTTGAGGCATCTACATGAGAGGTGGATAAGCCATGTGTCTTGTAACTTTTGAAGCAATATAATCTCTAGTAGTGTACCCCCTTGAGCTTGTGTTGGGCCTCAACACAAGCTCAAGTTAGAATTCAGGAGACTAGTGGAGAGCTTGTGTTGGGCCTCAACACATCTCAAGTTAGAATTCAAGAGACTAGTGGAGAGCTTGAAGCCTAGGAATGCTCACAACAATATCAAATGTATACATTGTGGTGGAAACAACATTACAAGTTGCATATCTCGATCCAAGGAGCTTGAGTGTTTGTGCTAAAACATGAAGCTATAGGATCTCACATCCCAATATCTAATGAGCTTCTTAACTCCACTAGAGCTGAGACCTAATGAGCCTCGTGGGCCTTTTGTAAGACCTTCTCTATGTGATGTTCTCATCTAAAAGGGACAGAAGACAAAAGAATGTTCATGAATCCTTTTTGTATGCCAACAAGAGAATAGAAACACAATCCTCATGAACTACAAGCCTAATCCAATAATTGTAGTAGGAAGAGGTAGAAGAAGAGACATAGGATAGCCTCATGAATGTTTGTTAGAGGAGTAACTAACTAATCTATATTTTCTCAAGGTTCCCTAATAAGGAAGAAGAAAAAAAGTACAATAGGTTGAATCAGAGATCTCCTCAGTATAGCATCACATACATGTATCCTAACTTCCCCATGAAAAAGGCATCAAATGAGAAAAGCTCTCGTGTCTTCAATGTCACCAAACTTTACTAAAGTGGACATTATTGTGGAATAGCCCAATCGAAACCCTTTGAATGCCCTCAATAGCCCAATGTAAGAAGGTAGTAGTAGGTCTAAAAGGTCCATCAATGATGGATAGCTCAAACATATCAAAGAAGAACACATAACAAAAATTAAGAAGAAGTGCAACCAATAAACTATTCTTGAAGAGCAATAGCAAAACAATGGAATTAACGAAACTTAGCATATCAAGGATAGGGACTACCACAACATCTCCTTCTATGGAGGATTGACAAATCAAGTTGGTCAATACACTAAACCTAATGAAAAATTGTGGATCATTTAAAAAGTGAAAGTATGGGTTAGAGACACACCAAATGAATTAGAACACCAAGCTGATGAGATGATTAGAGTGCCTACAATCTCATAAGCCCAAAACTATCATCAAAATCCGTGAAAGGTATGTCCTTCAAAAGACAAACATACATCCCTTAAGAGTTAGAAGAGCCATTAGAATCAATTGAAAAGTCATCCCCACAC
Source organism: Lygodium microphyllum (assembly GCF_053477565.2). NCBI lineage: Eukaryota > Viridiplantae > Streptophyta > Polypodiopsida > Schizaeales > Lygodiaceae > Lygodium > Lygodium microphyllum. The sequence continues at coordinate 11,869,259 of NC_141137.1, read as the reverse complement.
ACCTATCTAAGTGGGGCATAATAGGTTGGGAAGAAGCGAATATTAGCATTATTGGCAAAAATAGTTTCAACCACTATCACCTTACCCCTAGGAGTGTTTCTCAAAATAATCCATCTAAATCTACATAAGATGCTTTCCACTTGAGACCTTTTCTTGCATTTTACAATGTGTCCTCTAAATCTACATAAGATGTTTTCCATTATGACCATACCCCTAGGATTGTTTCTCAAAAGGAATCCATTTAAATCTGGAAGCATATCTTCACTAATAGTTTTCATTCACAAATAAGAAATATTTCAGATAGCTACTAAAAAGTTAAAGTATGAATACTCATATGGCATGGCCACATGTACAATAGATTGCCATAGATACAAACTCTTGACTCTAAAAGTGAAATTCAGAGCGAGCCCTTTCTAGAAGTTCATGCAACACAATCATGAATAAATTAAGAGCAATCCAACTAACTAAACTAGACCATGTGGCAAGGAGTTCATCGAATGCCTTCATCAAAGAAGAAGCTGATCATAATACCTTAACTTACGAACCTTGAACCAAAAATAGGCATTACTATGGATGCTCATCAAAGAAAGAACCGATAATAATGTCTTAACCAACAAATTTTAAACCAAGTTATGGCAACATGACTTGCACCTATATCATCAAATATGGGGGACAACTATAGCCACTCTTAGGTAAATGTAGAATTGTCATACCTTTTGAAACAAAAAATATGTTATGTTTTTCATTTTCCTTAAACCAAAATGTTTAAAAGGAAATGCATGCTAGTAAGAAGTTCAAATACTTGATGATTTGTAGCAAGGGTTACATGTCAAAAGGAACCCACTTGAGCCCAAAAGACCCAAAACTTTTGTAGCCTTTAATCGTAGAAACATTGTCCAGTGACATCATTCAAGTATCACAAAAATACCTCATGATCCTCCACCTAACACCTTGACTAGCAAGGTTGGTGAATACATGATTGAATAAGCTGTAAGAAATGATGGTGAGTTATGACCCACTCCTAAAAGAAACCAAAAAGAAACTTTAGTGATTGAGTGAAGAATAGAAGGGATAAATAACCAAGCCACCAAGAACCCGTGAGGAGGGCTAAATACAATTTCCAAAGCACAAGAGAAATCCTAAGAGGTACTACAAAAGAAGGCATAAGGTCAAGATGGGTGCCTAAAAGGTTTTTGTGTGTGCAAGGTTTCTAAGAAGGCAATGACAACCTTTGGATATAAGGTCAAAAGAAGGCAGAAGGTCAAGGTGGGTGCCCAAAAGGTTTTTTGTGTGTGCAAGGTTTCTAAGAAGGCAAAGACAACCTTTGGATATTTAAAATACAAAAGAAGCCACAAAGACAAGGTGCGTGCCTAAAAAGTTGTGTGTACAAGGTTTGGCAGTTGCATCCTTTGGATATTCAAACCAAATCAAATGACTCTCTTATAGGCATGACTCTACTTGTACAATGAAAACCTTTAAAAAACAATGTACCCTTAAAAATCATTTAAGAAAAAGCCACAAATGAATTACTATGGCCAAGACTAATTAGAAGGTACCCCAAAAGTAAGAGGTAATTCAGAAAGCCAAATAACCAACTTTAGACTCAATGAATCCAATATGGTAGCCACAATCAACACTTATTGCCTCATTAAAAACATCAAAATCAGTGGTGCACAATCAAGGAGACCCTTAAGAGCCACAAAAAGGAAGAACATGGTTGATCAAACAAACCATACCTCTAAGGTAAAGCAACAACCACATTGTGCAACTGCAAAATCAAGGACCAAGACTATATCAATCAAGGACAAGGACTATATCAATCAATAACTCTATTGAAGCAAGAATCAACATTCTAGAAAGATTCAGAGAAGCCAAAGATATCAATCACAAACCAAATGTATGATTCATTAAAGCTAATCCTCATTTCATTTTAAAGCCTACACTTAAAAAACATTCAAAAATTTAAGATGGTCAAAGAGCTAGTGAAAGAATAAGGCGGTTAATCTACTTTCATGTGCTTATCAAAAACAAATAGAAAATTTAGCATATGAGCAAAAGCATACAAGCTCACTAATATAGGAGCAACTAATGAGGAGGCCATGGCTAAAACATTTGCTAGTCACATGGGAGATACATGAATACACTTTAAAAGGCATTAATAAAAAGCTAAGGAATAAGCCAAAACCATTTGCTTCTTTCCATGAAGGCTAATAAAAATCCATTTAGGAGGTTATTAGGCACTTCAAGGCCAATATTTAATTGAGAAGCCCATTTTTAGAAAGGTGACACTGACAAAGAACACAAATAGAAGTTGGCAAATGTATCAAAATCAACAAAAAACAGGTGCAATGTAGAGCCAAAAAGACAATAATGGAATATGACCCTACCTATATAGCACCAACCTCAACCAAATTGATAGCTCACATGCATAAAGAGACCATTAATATAAGCCCATCAACAATCCATTGTTAGAAAAATTCCTCACAAAGATAGAAGTTCATATTTTAGTCACTTCACCAAGCCAAATTTGTTAGAATCCATTATCATGTATGTAACCTTGTTAATTGCAAGGCTAAATGACTTGTGATGCTTTAGCAGAACTTTAATACAATCCTAACTGCTAATTAGGATACCTCCCAAGACAAAACATTATTATAAATAACTTAAAAAGAAAAATGAAATACCCATTTAAATTAAGAAGACACCATCAAATAACTTAAAAGCCCAAACAACTTGATAAAACCCTTCAAAATTTAGGGTAGAGTTGCAAAATTAATTCAAAATCAAAATTATTTTGGGATATCATGTGCAAAACATAGTTTCTTATGCAAACATTTGTGAAGTTGTACCTATTTTCAATAATCCCTTGTTACACAATGTTTAACATTGTAGAAACAAGAAAAATGATTAGCCTTTAGGCTTACCCAATTCTTCACTAAATTATTTTTCCTTCTTGTGTGTTGCATTGAAGGTTTGATCTTATGATTGCAAATTACAAAATAGATGGTGAGCTAGTAGGGACCCAACACTAATGTATTTGTGAACAATAGTTGAAGACATATTAAGATCTAATTGAAGGACCTGTTAATTCCTTCAAGATCCCAACTAGTAGTGATAAACTCCATTAGTATCCTCACATTCTCCCATCTACAAATAGTTTTATGGAAATAATCCTTCATCAATGCCTAACTATTCCACACACACACACACACACACACACACACACACACACACACACACACACACACACACACACACACACACACACACACACACACACACACACACACACACACACACACACACACACACACACACACACACACACACACACACACACACACACACACACACACACACACACACACACACACACACACACACACACACACATGGATGGCATGTTAGGATTAAAATAGCCTCTTTGCTAGCACTAACATCACAACACCTAATATGATTGGCGTGAACCCATCACACTGGAGAATTATTAAAATTAATAATCTCAAAATGGGTAAATATTATCCCTACCCCAATTTCTATAGCTAGTTTTCTAAATCCCTTATTATCAAGTCCATATCTTCTATCTTTCCTCTATTGTGGTCATAAGAATAGGCTTAGAATTATCTATGGACTAGGAAAACTCTTGAAAAATGAAAAATACAATAATATCTAGAGCATTTGCCCTCCACATTGTGTGAGGGATATGGATGATCACCAATCTTAAGTAAGTGATGATTGTTATCAACAGGATTAAGGTGCATATTGCATGATTTATTTACATCCTCTTGGGAGTCCAATCCAAATGATGGGCAACTCAAAATGAATGATCTACAATTTACTTTCAAACATTAAACTCAATTAGAATACTCGGTGAAGTCTATGCTAATTTCTTTAATATACCATTGACCTTACTCTTTCCCTTGTCTGAAAACTCTTTCAAAGACCACACTTAAGGTACAACTAGATTATATGTGAGCTACCTTAAGGGTCCCAACCTCTAATGTTCTTGACTTTGTCTCAAAATGAGTTTTTGTCAAATCAAATATGCTTTAGTAAATCATTTTTTATCTAGTAGTACATCAATACCAAGGGTAGTTTTCTTCAAGCACTACAAAGAGCCCTTTGCTTTATAGACAACCTCTTAATAAGTCATAGAACATTTGAATAATTTTGTAATTTTATTCAAGTTTTTAAAATACTTATAGATTTAAGGTTAACCTTTCTCAAGCATAACATTTAAGATTAGCATTTTCCATGTTATTACATTGCCCCTCTTGAAGAAGAACGACATTTGTGGGTTAAAATTGTTGATAATAAACTTCTTAAATTATTGTATTTGTGTTTTATGGAAACTTGAAATCCAACAACTTGAAACCGAGTAACATGGGTGAAAACATTGATACAATAGGTTCAAACAATGCATCACAAACAAATGTGTTCATCCATAAGTCATTAATTTTACTCTCTCAAAGGTATCAATGCATGCATGCAATACATAATTATGTTATTAACATGAGTAAATACATTTTTTAGTAGCTATGACAAAGATAGGTTGTATTCCGATAATGGCACACCATAGTGAGCCACATATGAGATTCCTCATGGGAGGGATAGCTAATCATGATCAATGTGTATTATAGACACAATTATGTAAACATTAAAAGACATAAGTAACTTTAGCTATATAAGGTTGCTTGTTTTGATCAAGCTTTGATAGAAGAAAGCTTAGAAGAAAGGAGCGACACTTATACAAAGGTCCATATGTGTGTATTATCATTTTAGAAAAATCTAAATACACCTTTGACAACACAAAATATAGAAAGTCTGAGGTTGGTGGACTCATGATAATCAAACTATATTGGAAGAGTTTCAATAAGCGTGTAGTGGGGGCATTTTTATTAGACTAGCAAAGTAAATAATGCCTAGAGGGTATTGATTGCCTCCTGGTTCACCCACAGTGCTTGGTATTCATGATAGCTTATGAGCAATGATTAAGAAGGATCCAATAGCAATCTATCCGTGCTATTTAAGAAACCAGTAGCACCTTTTCATCATTGCATGTAAAATCATCAAAGCATTAGCATATCCAAAGTTACAACTCCTCAAACACAATTCTTTCTAGAGTTATATTAATAAATAGTAACAAAAGAAATTCTAAGAAGAAATGAAAAATAGTCTAGGCATCTCAATTGAAGTTGTTGAATCAATACCTTATTAGTTTGGTGTACACATTGATGGTGCTACATATATATCACATTGCATGTACAAATAGGATGGAGAACAACATCAGATGCACCAACTAAACTTCCACTTTGATTACAAGATAGATATCTCAAAAGAAATACTTTAGCCGCTCAAACCAATAATAGAGAACTTCACCAAATGCACCAACTAAACTTTGTTGAGATATTTGCAATCACACCTACTTCAATCCCTTTGTAAGGAGCAATGAGGGCTCAGGACCAGCATCCCATATGCACAGTAGGAGAAGTGCTACCATTCAATTCCTATAAAGCATTGTACTTGCACTCTTTTCTAATGCAATGATAGTACTCGTTTCTTTGCAGTAAAGTGTCCTTATCACTGTCAATACACAAGGTTGTGTTTATGAGTCCAAGTCTCAAACTTGGAACCTAATTCACTTGTGTGACAATTTGACTTGTCAGTGTCAATGTCTTCATGAGTCTCTACTTTCCATTTCAACCTCCATAGCTTCTATCATAGCCATGTCCTACATCCGAGTTTTAACATGGTATCACAACCCAGTCTGGCATGGTACTACTCCTCCAGCTCCATTCTACTCTCATCTAGCTCAGCTTGAGCTCATTCCAACTTAGGTTAAGTCTAGGAGATCATCTCCCACTCCGTCTTCTCCATTTGACCTTATGGCAGCCATAGCCACCCTGAATCTATCCTGCTTCAAGCCCTTAGATCTCTTCAACCAGAACAGATCTTGACAAGCTTTGTTCCAGAGAAGTGTAGCCGTGCTCTTGGAGCTCCTCTATGTCACCTCACAGCTCAACATTAGGCCATTTCAAGGTCAGCATTGTGATTATTCACAATTACTGCCTTATGTGTCTGCCATAGCTAGCAAGACCCAGTCACATTGAAGCCTTTGGATCCCTTCAATTAGGCATTCTCAACTAAAGCATTTTTCCTCACATAACTTTGTGGCCTCAAGGTGCTCCATCCTAGCACTTCAAAGCTTGACATTGGGTTCTCTATGTCCCAGTATTGAAGAAAACACGAAAAATGTCAAAAAATGCACCTGCTACCGTCATCCACCCTACGCGCTTGAATCCGCCAAGAATCACGTCCATCATCATGGGGCTTTGATAGAGCATGAAGAGAGCCTCATTTCCATTTTCAAAAAAATTAAAATGATCCATTGTAGCTCCCACAATTAGCAAAAAACAAGGGTTGGGTCAAAACCCTAATCCAAGAAGCCATAGCCAAATTGCACCAAAGCTCAAAAATCTCATCATTTTCTCTCTCCTACCACCTGGAACAAACCACTGCCACTCCAATCTACTGTCGCAGCATCAAATCAAGGAGGAGAAGAACCTGGATTAATTGATGAAGGATCAACAACCCCAAACTAAGAAGATTCGAGTTCGACATAAACACGGACATAGTCATTACATAGTGTGTTTTCACACTGTCATTACTTGTGTCTCTTGACACACTATAATCTGCTCTTCCATTGATAAAATCTGAGATTTCTGAAGGTGTTTGCTGCTATTCCAACCATCTAACATGGGCAAAGACTCTCCAATTGCTCACTTTTTCAAAGAAGTCGGGTTTCACACCTGGCAAACCCGCATCAAACTCATCCTGATAAAGAAGGGCCTCTGGGCCATTACCACTAGAAAAGAAAAGAAGCCTCGTGATGCGGACCTTGTAGTCACTTGGTAGAAGAATGATGATAAGGCTCAAGCCATTATCAAACTGGAGCTAGACGACAGCTATATCCACCATGTGGATAACTGTGATACTTCACAGGATACATGGAAAAGACTTGACACTTTGGTGCACAATCTAAATCATCAAAGTATGGTCTCTTGATTGAGTTTTTTCGGCTTGAAATGAAGTCCAACACATCACTTGCCACACATCAAAATTACATGGAATGACTTCTAACCCAGCTTGCAGGAATCAACATTAAAATGGAAGAAGATGTTTCCATCAGTGTTCTATTTAAAAGTTTGCTCATGAATATAATAATGTATCAACCCTAATCAATATGCCAAACCTCAAACTTGTTGATATCTAGCCATCACTATTAGAGGAGGAAAAGAAGCTAAAAACTAAAAAAAAACCAGCATCTCTAGAGATGAACATGCATTATATATTAGCAACAAGTACAAAAGCAATAGGGATTAGCTCTTCTTTGACTTTTGCAAAAGAACCGGACACACCGAGAAGTTCTACCACGTCAAAAAAACGTCCCAAAAGGCCTATCTAGTTGTAGTCAAAGAAGAAGAAGAAAACGGAACAAATGAAGAAAAAGAAGAAAAAAGACCACTAGAAGAAGGACAAACCTCATCGATCCTACTATTCAAATAGAATTTTTTAGCTTTGTATTTCCTAGCCCTAATGCTTCAGACATAAACTTACAAACTCCTCATGTAGCTTTGTACTACAGCCTCTGTACACTTTGTGAGGCCCCCGCTACAGCCTTTGGATGTCCATCATGTTTGTTGTACCCACACTTAGCCTTTCTATGACAACCTCTGGAGTTTTGCCATCTTTATGGTGTGTCCACACTTTGAAGGAGTTGCTCTCACTAAAGCCTCTACACAGTTTGTGAAAGGTGAGAAGGATCGAAGCTTGCATGCGAGCTATGGCGGGAGAGCAAGAGCAAGAAAGAGAAAGACAAGAAATGGGAACTCCAACAGTCACAATGTGTGACCGGGCCTTCCTTTATTTACTAGTCACTAAAATGAATGTAAAGAATAAAGTGACGTGACGGGCGCCCGCCACCTGCAGTGTGCAGTGGTGGGTACTGTCAGTGTAGTAATACACAAAGCGGCACGGCAGAGGCGCCTTTACCCCAACAACCTCCCACTTAAAGGGGAATCTGCCCCAGTGAGAGAGAACAGAAAAGAAAAAGAAAGCACAACTGTACAGAGGTACAAGGGATGAGGAAAGGCAACATCTCATCCAACGCCCATCAATCTCCTGAGGAAGGCAAAGCACTCAGTAGTGAGGCTTTTCGTGAGCAGATCTACAGGATTCTCGTCAGTGGAGATCTTGACAAGGTCAACAAACTTGTCCTCCACGACACCACGTATGAAGTAATACCTCACCTCAATGTGTTTCGTCTTCGCATGGAAGACCGGATTCTTAGCCAATTGAATGGCACTCATAGAATCCGAATGCAGTGTAGATGTAGCATCAATCCCAAGGTCAGCAACTAGACGGCCTAGCCATATGGCCTCCTTGCAAGCCTCAGTGGCTGCAACATACTCGGCCTCAGTGGTAGACAAAGCCGTACACTTCTAAACCCTGGATATCCAAGAGACAGCACCTCCAGCATAGGTGAATGCATAGCCAGAAGTGGACTTCCTACTATCTGCATGTCCTGCATAATCGAAGTAAGTGTACCCCACGACCCCTGTATCCTGGCTGCCATAGCAAATACACATATCTGTTGTGCCCTTCAGGTACCTCATGATACCCTTCACAGCATCCCAATGTTTCCTGCTAGGTGTAGCCATATAGCATGCCACAACACCAACTGCAAAGGCAATATCTGGACAAGTGGCTATCATGGCATACATCAAACTGTCCACGACTGAAGCATAAGGGATCTGGGCCATCTCAGCCCTCTGCTCATTTGTCTGCAGAACAATCGGCCTGTGATACCTTCACATAAGAAGGCAATGGACAGCCAATAGGCTTTACGTCCTGCATGCGAAAGCGCTCAAGGACTTTATGAATATACTCCCTCTGTTACAAGTAGAGGAGTCCCTAATGCCTGTCGCATCTAATGCGCATACCAAGTATGTGAGAGGCCTGTCCCAAATCCTTCATCTCAAAGCTCTTCTTCAGCTGAGATTTAAGAGCATCTAGCTCATCATGAGCTTTCCCTGCTATCAGCATATCATCCACATAGAGTACCAAAATAAGCAATGAACCATCACGGGCTTTCTTCGTGTAAAGACACAGATCCATAGCACTCCTGCTGTAGCCCTGTGACTGCATAAAGGCATCAAACTTATGATACCATTCCCTAGGTGCCTGCTTCAATCCATAAAGACTTTTCTTCAACTTGCATACTAAGTGCTCCATGCAAGGTTTTGCAAAGCCCTTAGGCTGCTCCATATAGATCTCATCATGCAAGTCCCCATGTAAGAAAGCCGTCTTGACATCCATCTGATATAGATCTAAGTCAAGCTGAGCAACCAAAGCCAAGACCAAGCGCAGGGTAGTCATCTTAACCACAGGAGAAAAGACCTCATCAAAGTCTACACCATGCTCCTGCTTAAAACCCTTTGCTACCAATCTAGCCTTGTATGCCGGCTTGGGATGTCCAGGGGTACTTTTCAGCTTGTACACCCACTTGCATGGCAAAGCCTTCTTGCCCTTAGGCAAGGCAACCAAATCCCAAGTCTCATTTTTATACAAGGAGTCGATCTCAGACTGCATAGCCCTCTCCCAGGAGTGACTATCACCCCTGTGCATAGCCTCATCATAAGTGAAAGGCTCTCTTGCATATGTAACCAAAACATAATGCATAGAGGACTGAAATCTATTAGGTGGACGTCTGTCTCTAGCAGACCGTCTCACTGCAGGCTCTGCTGCTTGCCCAGCTGCCTGTCCAACACCCTGACCATGAGCATCTGCTGCAGCTGTAGGTTGTCCAACTGGCTATGTAGGAGCTCTAGGCTCCTCCTAAAAGATCACTCTGTGGATCTCAACTACCTTCTCAGGCTGCCTGTGCATCTTGTCTTCATGGAAGACTACATCATGGATGCGTACTATTTTCCGCGCCTGCGGATCCCATAGGCGATAGCCCATCTCTCCTGAATCACCATAACCAAGAAAGATGCATTTAATGCTCTTTGGATCCAACTTACTCCTCTTGTCCTTGGGCACATGGTAGAATGTCTCACATCCAAAGACACGGAGATGCGCATAAGAGGGTGGCTTACCAGCCCAAACTTCCTCTGCAACCTGGAAATCCAATCCACTAAAAGGCAATCGGTTTATGACATGCACTGCCGTTCTAACTGCCTCAGCCCAAAAGCTCTGTGGTAGGCCTGCATGGCTAAGCATAGAGCGGACACGCTCCTGAATAGATATGTTCATGCGCTCAGCCAAACCATTCTGGGCGGGGATGTAAGGGGCGGTCAACTGACGCTTAATACCCCTGTCATCACAAAACTGCTCAAAAGCATGTGAGACATATTCTCCCCCATTGTCAATCCTAAGGCATTTTAGCCTATACCCAATCTGGTTCTCAACAAGAGCAAGCCAACGCTGAAAGACTGCCAAGACATTGGACTTTTGCTTTATGGGATAAGCCCACACTTTCCTAGAAAAATCATCAATGAAGGTAACAAAGTACTTCACGCCACCCATAAGACTTGGGATTTGGTTGCCTTGCCTAAGGGCAAGAAGGCTTTGCCATGCAAGTGGGTGTACAAGCTGAAAAGTACCCCTGGACAATCTAGGCAAAATGTACTTGCAACTGCCAAAACCTGACACAAATAAGTGTCTGCTCAAAAGAAAGCGGATCCAAAACTGAGACTCAGCTCATAAGCATCCTGTGAACCAAGACATATACTCAATGCAACATCCAATTGTCGGAGTATAATCCCAAAGTCTCAATACATCTGTAACTGCTCAATGACATAGGCTGCTCCAATACATGTAACTGCTCCAATAGCATGTAATCCTTGCTCAAGGTCAAGTAAGCATGCAAGATGCTCCCACTGGCACAAAAGACGTACAAACGAGTTAAGGGCTCAAGCAACCCAAGACAAAGTACCAGTGACAAGTGACCAAGTCAATGCGTCATACGCATCCCAAGAGCATGACATACATGAAGCAACTGATGGAAGCAACCAACGAGCAATACATAATCCCAAAATAAGATCTCTGTCAACTCAATGACATCCGATAGCAACCAAGTAAATGATCAAACTGAGTCGGAAATGCTCAAATACATCCAAGGCAAAGCTCCCAATGTCGGTAAAGCATAGATGAACCAAGTAGCATATATCACGAACCAAAGCATGTAATGTATGAAGCCTAACTGTCAAGCATAGACATGAGACATAAGCGGTCCAAGAGCATGCCAAGTCGGTCCAAATGCCAGTGAATACCAACCAATACAGAGCTTATGCATAGCTCAAATACATTCCATAGATTCAAACATGAGCTCAAAGTCGTCCCCAAATGTCAGATACATGATGGCAAATCCCAAAGCATACATCCGGTACCAATAGGTTAGTGACAAAGCATCCAAAGTACCTTCAGCCCACTGTTATTACAGCCAAGTTTGATTGTCAAAACTGAGAAATTTCAGCCAATATTTCAGGCCAAAATCATGGCATAATCATGTGCATACATTCCCAAGGCACTAGGCATCATGTAGGCCGCATACGGGCATCAAACAAGGTAACCGAAGTAGAGTATAAGCATCAAATGCCAATGTCAAGTGTAGCTGCCCTATTTCCAGCACTGTTTAAAACTGAGAACTGAAGTAAAACCCTTCAAACTCTGATGCAATACCTCAAGGGCAAGGCCCTGAAGAAGCCCAAGAATGCCGGGAGGAAACTCGGGAAGCCGGGGAGTGTCGGAAGAGGAGATCGGTTATGGCTATTGGGATGGAGACCCAATGCGTGAAGGGAGTCGATGCAAAGGTAGAGAAGCACCGAGTCGAGCTCGAGCAAGAGGAAGCCATGCTCTGATACCAATTGAAAGGTGAGAAGGATCGAAGCTTGCACGCGAGCTATGGCAGGAGAGCAAGAGCAAGAAAGAGAGAGACAAGAAATGGGAACTCCAACAATCACAATGTGCGACCGGGCCTTCCTTTATTTACTAGTCACTAAAATGAATGTAAAGAATAAAGTGACGTAACGGGCGCCCGCCACCTGCAGTGTGCAGTGGCAGGTACTGTCAATGCATTAATACACGGGGCGGCACGGCGAATATGCCTTTACCCCAACATTTTGTACTTCTAGTTGTGATTGAGAAGGGGTGTTGAGATATTTGCAATCACACCTACTTCAATCCCTTTGTAAGGAGCAGTGAGGACTCAAAGACCAAAATCACACATGCACAGTAGGAGAAGTGCTACCATTCAATTCCTATAAATCATTGTACTTGCATTCTTTTCTAATGCAATGATATTACTATTATCTCTACAGTAAAGTGTCCTTGTCAATACACAAGATTGTGTTTATGAGTCCAAGTCTCAAATCTTGAAACCTAATTCACTTGTGTGACAATTTGACTTGTCAGTGTTAGTGTCTTCATGAGTCTCTACTTTCCATTTCAACCTCCATAGCTTCTGTCATAGCCATGTCCTAAATCCAAGTTTTAACAAACTTCCACTTTGATTACAAGGTAAATACCCCAAAAGAATTACATTTGAGGTTAATAAATAGTAAACAAGGCCTAGAGAGTATTGATTACAAGGTAGATACCTCAAAAGAAATGATTTGCCCTCTCAAACTAGTAATAAATGTTAATAAATAGTGAATAAGGCCTAGAGAGTATTGATAGCATCCTAAGTCAATGACAATGTTTAGTATTCATGATAGTTTTAAGTAAGGCTTAAGAACAAGAGACCTCCAAAACCATTTGCCTAAGGTCGATAGATGGTGAATGATTAATAGTTAGTTTTAAAGGTAATAATACGACCATATCATTTCAAAAAATAATGTAAGCTACCTCATGTGTTTTACAATGGATAGCAAACAAGCACCATGCGATTTTTGTTTTCTCTCTCTCTCTCTCTCTCTCTCTTCCCCCCCAAATACTTGATCCCAATTTTGCATTCCATATCTTCTTGCATAGCTAAGGGTCTATAGTTTATGGGCTACATACATATCATATTGCATGTGCAAATAGGATGGAGAACTTCATTGAATGTATCTACTAAACTTCCACTTTGATTATGAGCTTCACACCTCAAAAGAAAACATTTACCCTCCCAAACTAGTAAAGAGGGGTTTCTAAAAACATTTGCCTGAGGCTAATAGATATTGAAAGGTTAATACTTAGTTTTAAAGGTAACCATATGGCAATACCCTTTCAAACTATAATGTGAGCTATCTCGCGTGTTCTACAATTGCTAACAAACAAACACCATGCTATTTTTGATCGCTCACACACACACACACACACACACACTCTCTCTCTCTCTCTCTCTCTCTCTCTCTCTCTCTCTCTCTCTCTCTCTCTCTCTCTCTCCATGCATAGCCAGGGGTCCACAATTTGTGCTACATAAATATCACATAGCATGTGCAAATAGGACGGAGAACTTCATTGGATGCATCTGCTAAACTTTGACTTACAAGGTTGATATCTCAAAAGAAAGCTTTTCCTCTCAAACTAATATTAGAGGGATTTCTAAAAACATTTGCCCGAGGTTAATAGATGGTGAAAGGTTTATAGTTTGTTTCAAGGGTAATAATATAGTGATACCATTTCAAACAATAACGTAAGCTACCTCAAGTGTTCTGCAGTGGCCAACAAACATGCACCAGGCGAGCCAGGCGATTTTTAGTTTTACCCCAAAACACACAGATGCATGTGGGTGGATGTGCCTGCACGCACGTGCACTGCATACCTTCTGGAGTACTACATACCTCCAGAAAAATGTATCTTCACATTCGTACAAATAGATGTACTTCCCTTTGTAGTTCTCTCTCTTGGTTATCATGGCAATACCATACTACCAAAATGATGATGCTTTCTTTCAAGTGCCACATTCTTAGATCCACATCCTTACAAAGATAAGTACAATGATCCCTCACCAATGGCCAAGGATACTACCATGGTAATGATGCAAAATCTTAGGAGTAAGACCATGCTGAGAAACATACCTGAGAGAAGCTTACATGATGATGGCAAAAATAAGAGCCACAAGAATGATGCTCAAATATAGAGAATGAGGAAATATAAATATACCGAATCAGGTATCATCACCCAACATAATCCCATATAGATCCAATCCTGCTTCCAAAACACCTAAGTCCCTTCTAGAACCCAATTCATGCCTAACCTATACCACTATTGATGTCCACCCACCAACAAACGGCTCGCACATCACTACAATCATGTCCATTGTGAAAATTATGGATTACATAATGACATGCACTTAAATGAGCACAAAAAAGTCACGTGTAAAATGAATTCTGTGGTTGAACTTCACAGCCAAAATATATTTGAGCAAAAACTTAAAAACACGAAACCTGTCCCTCATTCCTTCACACTATCAATATATGTATATGTTCTGTCACATGGTCTTCCAGATTCCAAACATTGATCATATATTCATGCACTAACATTAAACAAACCTCCATGAGCTTAAAGCTAAAACTACATTGCAATTGGGTTGTCAAAAAAAACTGCGCCCAAAGGGAGGTAACATTGCATACACATGACGAAGGGCCCCCTTGTAAACAGAAACCATCTCGGAAGAGAATCAGTAGATACCACAACAGTTTTTGTCCACAACTAAGAGAGCTGCACACCTAGTGCAATAAGAGCAAAACAAAATATTGATGTCCTGACAATATCCTGTGAAGCCAAAAATCTTCTGAAACAAAGGAGTTCTTAACTGATTAAAACAATCCATGACCATCTCATTACAAACAAATAATTCAAATTTGAGAAAAGTACATCAAAAAGCAGTCGTGCTATCACTTGTGAATACATTGAACAAAAGTTACGACACTTCTGCTTGTAAGGACCTCATAAAGATAAACCTGACTACAACCAAGTTGTGTTGACATAAGCCTGGCTACTAAGTCTCATATTAGAAAACACATGTAAACCAGGTTTGAATCTGCCAAGGTCTCTTTTGCTTAAAGAAGATGCAAACTAGATTTTCTTCTTGTGGTGTCAGATCTCATCCATATGCTAGCATTCTCGAACACAGCAGAACTTTTTTAAATCATACAGGTTGAGATAATTGAATTTCACTGTATCACTCCTCGTTCTCTCCAGGGTCTTCCAGAAGATAGTTGGCTGCCAAGAGCTCATTTCGATCACAAGCAAGGTAGGCTTCTATCACACGTGCCCGATCAAATCCCAGAGCTTCAAGCTGCAGACCAGCCAACAGCCGCAAGAGGATAATACCATCACAAACCAGTATGAATAATAAAAGCTCTTTGCATGAATACTAGAAAATCCTAAGATACCAAAAGTGCACTGTTAGCAAACCACAAGAAGTACCCGTTCAATAGCTGCTCTTTCTTCAGGTGTGACATTGATTGTTTGAGGCATCGCTTCAGCAAGCTGACCAAGGATGTCACTGCAGATGTCACAAATCATGTGTGGGCATGAGAGAGTTTTTCAAAACAAACAATATTCAGGCACTACGGTACCACATCTTCTAGTAAGAGACCCGAGAGTGACATACCCAGCACCTGCATCTGCCCCTGCTTCATTTATCAACCGGAAAAACTCTCCTTGGTTGTCATTGATCAGGCGGAGCAGTTGAGGATTTTGCTTACCCAGCTCTTGCAACATGGGCTTTGATATTACATGCCACATTAATTAGTAAGCAGAACCAAAACAGAAAAGCAGAAACAAAAACTTGGCAGCATGGATAGGGAATTCACAACAAGAATCAACAACCAGAGTAGGTAATTCAGAATTCAAGTTAAGAGGCTAGGCCAAAGTTCCCACCTGTAGAATTTGGGGATTTGCTTGAACCATGGTTCGCAAAGCCTGGAACTATTGACACACAAAATTTGAGTAAGTCAATAAATTTACAGCAAATAACTACCTAAGAAAAACAAAGCCATTTCAATTCAACCGCAATTGCTCTCTGGAAAAAAATTTAATTGCAATTGCTACCTTAAAAGGTTCTCAGTTGAAGCACCTACAGTAAAGCAAAGCCAAGCCCAGGTTTACAATCTTGAAGACCCTACATGATGCATTTTGGAGGTAAACAGTTTGGTCGCAATTCAACTCAGATACCAGGCACTTCTAGCAAGTGCTTTGTTACATAAAGACATAAACTGACATGGTTATACCACCATATCCAGGACAGCACTGATGCCGTTGAAGGCAGGAATCCTCGAACATGATGGCATGATCTAGTTATAACCTGGCAGAAGCTCAAGGCAGCAGCAACTGCTGCAATCGAGGATGAAGAAATGGCATTCAAGTCAGCCATTTTTGGCCCTCTGTATCACATTTCAGACTTCAGCACTCAATTCTAATTCTGCATTTAGATGCTAGAAACAAAGAACTGCTATATTTGATATCAGAGCTAGAGTTCCAGCCAGCAAACCAGAACTTTCTGTATGCCATGTATCCAACAGGTAAGGTCTCCCGAGGTGGGAAACAACTGTGATCATTTCTTAGCATACTAATGAAAACATATAGCTGCAGTGAGAGATTGTTATCCAGCAGCCACATACATAACAAATATTTCATGTGTGAATGTCTGGTGGCATATGGTTATCTGTCATGTAGAATGAGCAGATCAACTAGCAGTTAGTCCAGCGGTTGTGAGTAATGTGACCCATACGGACCAACTGTTTCCAGCAATCTCAGGCAGTTACTTCGCTTCTACTTTTACTGATTGATTTTCCACTCTGGATGGGACATTATGGACTAGCTGCTCCAATGGCCTTTGTCCTTATTTTTGGGAGAGTCAGCTCCAACTTGAGGACCCTAGTTATGGATTCTCAAAAAATAAATTTTCTATTTGTAATGAGGACTCTTCAAATACCCTCAATAGCCAAAATATTTAAACAAATTAGGGTTTTTGCTGCTGACATGCCAATACCACATGGCACTGCCAGGTGAACTTGCTGATATGGCATTGCAAGTGGCATAGATCAATTCATCTTGCTGGATGAAAAGGCTGAAAGGCGTTTAACCCTTGTTTTCCTATAAAAAGGACACATTGACCATGTCTCTACGAATTGATTGGAGCTCTATTTGACCAAAACACTTCTTACAACAAAAGGTAAGCTGTTGCTGCTGTTTTGAACCCGTTCTGCAGGTCTACATCCGATTATTCAAATTAATTTACCCTTACGTGGGCACTTAAACAGCTTGTGCTGTCTGCACCACTATCTCTTGTATTTTCAACATATAACCAAGTCTCTGCACTGCTAGATTAGTGCTTTTACAACCTTCAATTGTGTTTATCTTGTGCATGACTCTCTCCCCAATTTGTGGTGCATTTGTCTTAATCTTAGTCAGCTATAATCTTAGTCTAATATCAGTCAAATCTCTACAGGATCTTGTTGTAATTCAAACTTGTGCGAGTAACCTGAAGTTTGGTTCTTGTTCCAAGCATCTTCTATCATTAGTATCAGAGCCACAAGAAGAACTTGTATCCATCAATCCCATTTGTGTGTGTGTGATCCCCTAGCTCTTCCCTATTTGAAGAAGAGGATTCCACACCTAAACAAGAAGCTTCAGACATGAAGGATCAACTTGCATATCCCATCTTGATGAATTCACTTACTCCCAAGGTGGCAACACAGTTTGGATCAAATGAAACTTTAAAGCATCTTTGGGTTGCTACACATACAGATGAAATTGTTTTTCCATAAGAAGAATTTATATCAAAAGAAATTAACTCAAACCAAGTGTTTGTTGAATTGATGGTGGTCAGTGGGGCCACCTCTCACTTAACTGATCAAAAGAGCTTATTGAAAAATCAGCAAGAAAGAAAGCTTTCTATTTTGGCTGCTGAAATAAATAAAGTCATGAAGTCTAAATGTGGGGAGAAAATTGAAATTCTCATATCAAATTCAGAACTTACCATAAAGGATATCTATGTGCCAAAGCTTACAAGAAGCTTGTTATCAGCACAAGTTACAAACAAAAATTATGGTGTGTATTTTGACAACTCCTACATGGAGTTTCTTACAAAGGATACAAGACTTGTGTTTGTAAAAGGAGAAAGAAGAAATCTCTTCTATTCGACTCAATTTGGTGGTCAACCAAGAGAGAAGTCCAACTTCTCGGAGTTTGTTAATGTTAGGCTAGAGTTCAGTAACACACGCGCACACACTCTCTTTGTAATGTGTAGGGACATAAACCAAGTCAATCTCCCATACATGGGCCCTCTTTCTAACATGATGATAATGTTCCTCAATGTGCTTGGTGTGGGCATGAAAAACCCAATTCCTCACAACTGCCATGGCACTCTCACTATCAATATAGATAGGAGTGGGTGACTACTATCCCACACTAAGATCGACTAAAAGGCATTTGAGCCGTGCACATTCCAATGTAGCTGTAAATGCTGCCCTATATTCAGCTTCACCGCTAAATGTGGCCATTATAGATTGCTTCTTGCTCAACCAAGAAATACATGAATCACTAAGCATGAACCAATTATCACTAGTGAACACCCTCGTGTCAAAACAACCAACCCAATCACTGTTTCTAAATACATGCAAGTAAAGAGAAGTGCCTTTAGGATAAAAATGGCCCATTGTCTGAGTGCCTTTAAGATAATGAAAGACACATTTAATTGCTTGCCAATGTGTAGTACCAGGGCTGTGCATTAAGCGTGCCAACTAAGAGACCCCAAACTAAATATCCAGCCATGTATTACACAAATAAAATAGACAGCCAAGTTCCAACAGCCTACTGATAGAGAGAAGCATCAAATGGTTATCCTGCATGCTCAAGTGTAAACCTGTGGCGTGTCTCAACGAGAATAGAGATAGGCTTGCAATCTTGCATTTGAAAACACTCAAGAAACTGCCCAATGTACCTAGACTGTTGCAAATAATGCCCACCTCAATTGCAGTAAAGTTGTAAATTGTATGCCAAGATCTGTCACATCAAAAGCATGGCGTAATTCGACTTTCAAGGCTGAAATTCGAGTCAATCAACAACATGTCATCCACAAAAAGAATGAGAATCAAAAGGTTATCCCCGAAAATGGAAATAAAGTGGGCTTTCAGCATGTGAATTATTGAAGCCAAGAGCACTTAAGTATGCATGTAACTTTCCATACCATGCACTATGTACCTATTTCAAACCATAAAAAGCCTTATGTGAAACCGCCCCCAAGGATCCAACCTCCACACGAGACACGATGCAAGCCAAACTCACCATAGAAGGGATTGTACATCAAACTCACCTCCAATTCGTAGGGCCAAACAAGGTCACCCCGAAGCTTGGGAGCTACCTACACTCTCAGTCACAACCACATCCCAAGGGTTGGCGTCCCCTACCACTTCCCCACACCATCCCAATGTATGAATGCGTCGACCAACGGGCCAAAAGTCAAAGAGTGGTGATTTACACAACACATGCGCAATACGGCCTTGAGTCCTATAAATAGAACTTGGCTGCCCTAACCCCAAAGTCATAGTTACCTGAAACAGGGAACGGGAACGGGAACGGGACCTCCTGGAACGAGGGGGAACGTCCAAGGTGGGGGAACGGGAACAAGGGGGAACGGCACATGTCTTAAGTGCCCCAAATATGCCCGGCATGACCAAGTTGCCCCAAAGAATGTCCCTCTAATTGCCCCAATACCCCTCAATGCTCCAAATTGACCCAAATGTCCCAAAATTGACTCGATTACCCCCACAGCTCCAAGCTCTGAATTGCCCCAATTATTCTACTTTCCCTTGAAATTAGACAATATAAATGGATGATTACCTTGGAATTGAGAATAGGCTCAAATTTGATTGTGATTTGCAAGAGTTCATAATGCATCAAATTTGAGCTTTGCATGGACTCCTAATTGGCTTGTGGGTTGTCTTGACACTTTGAATATTCAATGAGAGAGAGAGAGAGAGATTAGTGTCTGGACATTAGGCAATGGAGATAGGAGAACATGTGGTAGAAGGAGTGTGATACAAGTAAAAAAAAAAACGTGGAAAAATGTAAATTTTTGGTCAACAGGCCTGGAACAGCCATTCCAAACAAGGAACAACAGGGGGAATGATAGGGAATGGTAGGGAAAAGCCCAAGGAACGGCAAGGAACGTTCCCTGGCCGTTTCACCTCCTCCAAGGATCTGGAACGCATTAAATCGTTCCTACAAGCCGGAACGGCCGTTCCCCTGTTTCTATGCCCGAAGTACCCTTGGTGCATTCACACTAAGTCACTTCATGACCATTGTGACCAATGCTACTAGCGCCCATCCAAATGTCCACGGATATAACAATTCCCCCCCTTATGAATGTTTGTTGTCCTCAACAATATGCTGAAGAACAAAGTGAGGAAAATAACTCTTCAATGAACAAATTAACTCCCAAGTGGCCTCCGCCTCCGTGCGATTTTTCTACTTGACCAAATACTTGGAATAAACGGTCCTAGAGGATCGTTTAGACCTAAGGTCAAGAACCAATTTGGATTCTAGTGGAACATAACAAGCACTACTCTCAAACCGCAAGACTTCTCAATTGGAACAATCTGCTTGCATTGTCACAGACCTCCTTTCAAACGACTCACGTGAAACACACAATGATAACTCCAATTTCCGAAGGTAAGTCTTTAACTTATAAGATACGTTGATTATCGTCTTGGTAGTGTGGAAAAAACAGCAATGCCTCAAGGACAATTACAGCACATGTCGATAGTCATTGAATAAAACATAGCACAATCCTAGGTTGTTTTAATGCTTTCGCCCACAATCATCATCATCTCTTGTATATCGCGCAAAAAGTCAACTATATACTGCATTTTCACTCCCCTAAGCTCTATGGCAATCGGTGGTTTCGGCTCATAACCATACATAAGCATAAACGAGCTATAACCAAGAGCCGAATGCCTATCATTGTTATAAGAAAACTTAATCTGAGGAAGATAATGCTCCCAATCAAATCGCCTATGGAAGACATGTGTACAAAGCATATCCTCCATGGTTTGATTTGTCAGTTTAATTTGCCCGTTGGTTTCAAGATGTTCTGAGGACAACATGGATAATTGAGTTTCCGGTTTTTGGAAAACCAATAGCCAAAAATAGCCAATGAACGTAAGATTGCAGTCATTGACTATTTCATTGGGTAAACCGTAAAATCTATAAAGGTGTTCAACAAAGAGACCTGCCAACTCATGGCTTTTCACAATCGTCCTTGTCGAAACGAATCAAGTTGTTTTCATCGATCAACCGACCACAACCCAAATAGTGTCATAACCTCAATTCGTATGGGACAATCCTACTATAAAATCCATAGAAATGCTACTTCATTTTCTATCAAGGATTTATAAAGGATGTAAGATTTCCACCTATCTATGTCATTCAATTTTGTTAAGTTGACAATACAAGCACTCACGCACATAAAACTCAACCATAGTCTTAATATATGGCCAATAAAACAACAGGTAACCAAGGCCAAAGTTTGGTGTATGCCAAGATGTCCAGCACTCAATGCACCATGACACTCATATAAAACTTTCCTACAAATATTCTGATCATCGGATACACACCCTTTGCCTTGTTTAAAACGTAATACATTCCAAATGGAATACTTTTCCACCATCTTTCTTTAAGTAATCAATCTTCAAACATCCGGATCACCTAAGCTTCTTGGGTTACTAGATCCGTCTTGAACTGGTTGCCAAATTTTACCAAAGTGAAGATCATTCTAGCAACACACTTTGAGAGAATGATAGAAATCAGTCAAAATTTTGGCAAAGGATAAAACTTTGACTTCAGAAATTCGACCACGTGCATCAACAACCATATTAGTTGTGTCCTCCCTATAGCAAATTTCGTTCTCAAACTCTTGCATGAGTTCCATCCATCTCACCTTGCAGCCATCGAGGTCGGGCTAATCATATAGGTATTTCAATGCATGGTGGTCCGTTCAAACAATAAAAAGAGCACCGTACAAATGATAACGTTATACTTTAAGCGCATGGATGGCCGCCAATAATTCTTTCTTTTAAGTAATACCCGTATGAACCTCAAAAAGTTTATTCAAATCAATAATCTACAACATCGATGCAATGGTAACAAGTTGTTTCAATATTTGAAAATATTGAGTGAGCTCACTAGCCCAAAAAACCAATGGACTAATGGGTTTCTTCCTACTTCACACATACCCTAAAGCAAACGTCTCAAGGGTTTAACAATATGAGTATAGTCCTTTATGAATTTTTGAAAAAAATCTAATAAAACCTAAAAAAGATTTTGCTTACCTTATGGTCTCCAGAATAGATCACTCAAGCACTACTCATAACTTTTCATAATCAATCTAAATTTCAACAATCGAGATGACATGACCAAGATATGAGAGCTCTATGCAAAAGAACTCGCTCTTGGATAGTTTCGCAAACAATTGCTCTCATCTTAAGAGATATAATGCAATATGTAATTGTTTAGCATTCTCTTCTAACGACTTACTATAAATGAGGATCTCATCAAAAAAACCCCTCCGAGCGATTCTCACTACAAGTGACCTTATTCTTGCCGTGCTTTTTCTTATGTAACTCCGAAGTCCGCTAACAAGAAGTTGTCGGAGTAGACGACTTCTTGGACTTAAAATTTGAGGTGCCTTGATGGAAACGCCTTGTTAACTAGCTGCCCCAACTTGTAGCAAAAGTGCTATCAAAATTTTTTGCACACCTATAGACATACTCAAGTGTGTAAAGAGGATTCCGAAGCACCTCATTTTGGTAATCCAGCAGCAATGGGAAAAGGTATTACATGTGAAGCAACGCTTAAGGATCATCCTAGGCCTTTGTTTTATATAACAAATCTTTAAATTCTTACAAGTACGCATCCAAGCTTTACTTCCCCATATCAAGCTCAAACAATTTACACAATTTTCAATTCGATTATAGCTCACGAAACGTTTCCAAAAAACAAATTGAAAATCAACCCCAAGTCACTGGCTTAGGACATAGGTCCACCAACCAAGCGTACACCTTCACCTATAACATGATTTGTATCTACCCGATATGCGAAGCCACAAGGGACAAATCTCCATCTAATTTGAAGAAAGATGAGGCTTCACAATGCAGCCTGTGGATGTGTTTGACTTGGAATGGGCATCCTCCATGTGCTGAGGTTCAATGGGAACGAGCATATCAAAGAGAGAGAGTCTATGAGAAGACGTGATTTTGTAAAGAGAGTCCATGCTAAGGTTCAATAGGTACGAGTCTATCAAAGAGAAAGTCCATGAGAAGACATGATTTTGTAAAGAGAGAAGGTTTTGAAGAAATAGAGAGAAATGACAATCTAGAGCTAAAGCAGTGCAAGAGAAAAGAGCAAAAGAAGCAGAAACAATTCTGCATTTAATACAGAACTGAATCTATTTCTTTTCTTGAGGTAGGAGGCAGCTTTAAGGCCTTTCCAAAAGACACTTACATTTTGAATAGTTAGAGAAGGGCGTTTTGGATACCGACAATAATTAAATTAAAAAATTAAAGAGGAACAAGACACTTCACATGCCACATTGGCCTTCTAAACAAACAAGTAGTCTGGGAAGGTTCAAGCAATCCCCCCCCTCCCCAAAACCAAAAAAAACAATCATGCCAAGCAATTGGAAAAGACCAAGACTACCATGCAAGCACACGAACTGACGGAAAATCTTTCCAACACCATCACAATCCATCTAACCCAATTGCCGTGGTTCTCCATGGACAACCAATGACCCCCTTCCACCAAGCAATGATTGAGATATATATCTACACACACACACATATTTATATCGATTGCAAAGAGCAACTCCCTCTCTCTATGTGATAAAAATTTCTCCTTTCACTCTCCACGACTATTCCCCAAACTTCTCTCTGTACAATCACAATCTTTCTCTCTCCATAATCACAACCTTCTTTTTCACTCCTTGATACCCAACATTTTAGAATCAATGTTAACATAACATTAACCTTAATGCTACTAATCTTTAACGCAATGTAGCATTAAATAATGATGTAGCAATAACACTTAATGCTAGATTAGTATTAAAAATAAAAGTAACATCAATATTAAACACAGAGTCAACAAAAAGTACTATCAATCAACAATTTGATGCTTATCTGGCTACAAGATTTCAGCCTTTGCCGACGGTCTGCCATAGCCCTAAGAGTGGTAGCTCCTCAGATTCCAATCATCAAAACTGCCGAAAATTCTTGCGTACAAGCATCACCTCAACACAAAAGCCGAGCATTGGTATGAAATTATGTATGTATGTATGTATGTGAGTGTGAGTGAGTGACTGAGGTGAGAGAGAGAGAGAGAGAGAGAGAGAGAGAGAGAGAGAGTGTGTGTGTGTGTGTGTATACACACACACAAACACCTTGCTTTCGTACCCACCACCCACAACATGTGTCCCCCTATGCATGCCCCTCTCACCAACAGTGTCCCATATGACCCTTGACAAGATGAAGGCGTACCTATCAAGTATGAACCATCATAGTTCCATGAGCCAGACTAGTTTTGTGCACATGATCGAATTTCGCATCCATCTATAAGTTGACACTCTAAAACCAATGAAACGTCCCCCAAGGATCCAATCTGCACACGAGATGCACATGCACACATACCCAAAAAAAACTTGCTTTCACATCCACCACCCACAACATGTGCCCCTTGTGCATGCCCTTCTCACTAGTAGTGTCATACCTGTCAAACGTAAACCATCACAATTTCGTAAGCCAAAGCGTTTTTATGCAAGCCATTGAATCTCGCACCCAATTGCAAGTTCATACTTTGAAACCAATGAGACATCCCCCAAGGATCCAACTTGCACACAAGACATGACACAAGCCAACCCAAGGTAACCGCGAAACGTTTCACCCCAAAACGTTTCGCCATTGCAAATGTTTCATCTTTGGTCAAGTTCCAAGCAAAATGACAAGTAAAACGGTTGAATAATTCATGTGATATAATTTTATTTATAAACAATGAGTTTCAACTTGCGTATTTATACCATGCAAATCCTTTTATGTCCACAAACTACGTTTTTTTTGGGTACACAAGATCAATATGAATGATATCCTATAAATAAGGTATGCAAAAATCCTCAAAAAAGCAAGAAAAAAAACACCACATTCTTCCTTGTAAAATCATGTTTTAGTCTGTCGTTTCACTCAGGGCATTTCATGTTTCAACGGAACATTTCAACCATTTCAAGCGTTTCGTGTTTCAGCACCAATGAAACACATTTCACGATTACCATGAGCCAAACTTTAGACTCACTCCTAGCCTTAGAGCAAAACCGGCTCAACCCCAAGCCTAGGAGCTAGAAACACTTCCAATCATAACCATATCCCAAGGGTTGGCATCACATACCGCCACCCCATACAATCCTAGTGTACGGATGCATCGACCAATTGGCTAAGGGTCCAAGAGTAGTGATCACACAATCCACGTGCACAATTTGACCTTAAGTCCTATAAACATGACTCCACTACCCTAACCCCGAAGTGCCCTTAGTGCACTCGTACTAAGTCACTTCATGACCATTGTAACTGATGCTACTAGCACCCATCCAAATGTCCAAGGACATAACATTTTGCAAACATCACACCTTTCTTTCTGACCCTTTCAAAATAAAGCCACAAGGAAGTATGACATAAACCTCCTCACGAAGATCGCCATTCAAAAAAGCAATCTTCACATCTAACTGATGCACATGCCAATCAAAGTGAGCAACCAAAGCAATGACACCACAAATGGTGATTATACGCGAAGTGGGTGCGAACGTCTCATCATAGTCAATCCCATGTTGTTAGGCATACCCTTCGTCAACAAGATGTGCATTCCAACGAGCAATGCTACCATTAGATCTATGTTTTAATTTGTAAATCCATTTTGTGTCTATAGCACACATGTCAACAAGCAATTCGCACCATGTGTCATTTTTATGAATAGAGTCCATTTTTTATTGCAAAGCTGCCATCCAATGTTCATTTTATAAAACATCATGTAAAGAGACAAGTCCCTCATTGCATGCAATAGCTATGAGTGTCTACACAACCAAGTGACCCTATGGATGGCAAGTGGCTGCTCTGGTTCTACCGAAAAGTGGAACAAATTGTTTTAAGTTCCACAATGTATTTGATAGCTTTAGGGACTATTTTAGCTTCTTGATAGCAGCTCTCTCATCAGCCACTGCATTGTTGAATGATCAGTGGACTAAAAATCAGGCTACTGTTCAGAATGTGCTTGCTGCTAATTTTAGCGCTGTAAATCCTCAATAGGTTGCTGAAATTGACCAAAATCAAGTGCGTTTTGCTGAAATAATGGCAACTCAAACTATCAAGCATGTCCATAGGGCCCACATTGGGTTGATTTTTGCAATCCATGAAGGGCTGACCAGCATGTTTAGCAAATACCACATCTCTACTAAAAAAAATCTTGTTGGTGGAGGGTTGGTACAAGTGCTACCCTTTACGTTCTACATTGTAACCAATAAAAATACATTTGACAACCTTGTCTTGCGGTTTATATCTCTCTAGCTGTGGCACCAAAGCATATGCCGAACAACCAAAGATACAAATGTATGGCACCATTAGTTTCCGACCATTCCAAGCCTCATAAGGCGAACATTCAGCCAATGCTTTAGTGGGGCTGCGATTCACCACGTAGACTCCACACATAATAGCATCAAGCCAAAACTTTGGGGCAGCTTACTGTGTGACAATATACAATATGCCATTTTCATCAAAGTGTGCTTTTTTCTTTCAACCATACCATTTTGTTAAGGTGTTTAAGATATAGAACACTAATGTACGATGCCCCTTTCAGCCAAAAAAGAGTTAAACTCTCATGACATATATCCCCCCCTTCGCCCCTTCCATCAATACATGGTGTAATCAACTTGTATCCACAACCATTTTCAACCGAGACCAAGAAGGTCTTAAAGCATGCAAACACTTCTAATTTGTGCCTCAACGCATATGCCCAACAATGACGAGTCATGTCATCAATGAAGGTAAAAAAGTACAAGTATCTTTCAATGGATTTGACATGCATGGGTCCACAAACATAACTATACACAAGCTGTAATTTCCGATTAGCATGCATAGATCCACCTTTGGGAAATGAGGCACGATGCATTTTGCCAAGTACACAACTTTCACATACATTGTGAGTAGGTACTCTTATTGGAGGAAGATCAAGCACTATATTTTTTATTTTTAGGCAAAACAAACTACCATAATTAAGATGACTCAACCAAGCATGCCATAACTCAGTGTCATCCACCACAATGGTGGCATCAAGCTGTAATGCATTCTCTGATACTCTCCTCTCATATAAATCAAGCTAATAAAGTCCATTGTACAATGTACCAGTAACAATGAGGGCATCCCCATTACTACAGTCACAGACACAGCATCGATCCATGTAGAATTTAACCACAAAACCAATACATCCAATGGTTGAAACTTAAAGCAAATTTTTCTTTATGCCTAGCACATATAAAACCTTTTCAGGCATGATAGTTTTACCATCTACTATAATAGTGGGAATCTGACCAATGCATTGGATTGCATATGAAGCATTATTTGCACATATAGTGGATCCCCCTTTTGCACATTTGCATATGATACAGACAAATCATAAAAGGATGTTATGTGCTTGAAAGCTCCACTATCAAAATACCATGTGCTGCAATTTTCAACAATTAGCCATGTTCATGTGAAGAAGGATTATATCAACAACACACAATAAAAGTATATGATTGATCAATATCCAAGCTTGCTAAATATGCAGCTGCATCCTTCATATTTGCTGAATTTTCAGCAACACTCATGCTTGATTGTTTTCTCTTTCACTTGCCATCCTCTTTCTGCATTCTTCAATAATATGCCCTATTTTCAGCTAGTAATTCCATCTCCTTTTCTTAGCATTGTCATCCTTGGTACTTGAGGAGAGCATGAAAGAAGCCAGTTTTCTTTTACCCTTTGAGTTTAAGTGCTGCCATAATTTTCCTTTGTTCCTATGGCTAGCTACAAATGCTTGATTGTCCATACTTAAGTTGGAATGATTAAACCTTGATTGCTCTTCTTGCAATAACAATGACACCAATACATGAAATGTATATGCATTGGCATCTCCTCTTGCAAGTGAAGTGTGGTGGCAAAACTCTAATAAGTATCAAGTAGGCCAACCAAGACCGTCAATACAAGAGAGGCATCGAGAATTATTTCATCAATATTAGCAAGTTGCTATGTGATGTCATTGAGACCTGCAATGTATACATCCACAGAATCACCCTCTCTTATGTGCTCCATCTCAAGCTACTTACACAAATGGGCCACACGAGCCTCATTTCACACCTAATACAACGAAGCAAGCTTATCCCAAGCATCCTTGGCCATTGTGGACGACGGAATATGCAAGACAACTTGTCCCTTGCACGAGAATGCAATCAAAGTATGAGCTTGGGCATCACACCCATCCCATCTTAACTAATCCGCTATGGGAGGTGCAGCAAGAACTAGAGTGGAAGATCAACTAGTGACAATGGATGAGCTAGAAGAACCTATAGAGCTATGTGTAGCTAGGCCAACAAGCCTAACCTCTAAACCACATATATACCCCCAAAGCTTGCTTGGCAACAACATCCTTCATCGTATATGTCCACATGGGATAATCAATGTCATCCAATTTGTCAAAGTTCCCAAACATATTGAGCAAATCATTTTGCCTTGCCATTGCTTACAGCAAATTTTTAGTTCCTTCGCAATTGCTTACTGCAAATTTTTAGTTCCTTTGTTTTTTTGGTGACCAACACTTGTCCAAGGTGTAAATGCAAGGGTAGTTTAATGGACTCTGTAGGAGAAAAGGCATCCAAAAGCAATTTTCCATCTCCTATACTCGTCAATAAAATGAGGTAGTAGAAAGGAAAATCAAACTATGATAGAAATGGCAACATCCATGAAAGCCTTTGCAAGTCTTCCAAAGAGTTTTGGGGAGAGGCAACTAATACTGTAGTTTTTATTATTAACCATATTCTAGATAAAACTATTAAGGAAAGACTCCATGGGAAGTCCTTATAAGAATGAAAACATCAATGTCTTATTTTAAGACTTTTGGCTACACTGCATATATACATGTTCCAAATCAGAAAATGAGAAAGCTTGATCCAAAAAGATTATATTTTAGGATACAGCTCCACAAAGTAAAGACTATAATGTAAGCTTTGGAATCCCAAGAAAATGAAAATCACTATAAGCTGCGATTTTTTCTTTGATAAAGACATTCATAAAGATGATGATGAAGATACAAATGGTTTCAAATTTCCCTCTTCCTCTTCACCACAATCTCAGGAGGATGTTGAAATGCAACGCACAAATCTCCTAGATCCAATTACACCACCTTCAACTTCTTTATGGGAAATGGTTCGTCCAGAGCCAATAACAAGGCTTCAATCAAAATGGCTAAGAACCACATTAAAAGAATCTAACCTTACTAATCTTGAACTTCTACAAGGAGAGAGGTCAACTAGAAGCAAAGAAAGCGCACATGTATTGCTGAAGTTAATCTTGCTTTAATAGGACTATTCATAAAAGTAATACTTGGGAACTTGTTGATAAGTCTCTAGGTAGAAAAGTAAGTGGTATTAAGTGGACCTTCAAGGCAAAGTATCATTCAAATATAAGTCTAGACAAACATAAAGCATGGCATCAATTATAGAGAGACTTTTCTCCTACAATAAAGTAGGAAACCATGCGTTGTGTACTTGCTAAGATGGCCAATTTATCAAATGGATGTATAATCAGCTTTCTTAAATGGAGGTTGTTTCGAAGAGATCCATGTTGAAAAACTTCCAAGCTTTCTAAAACCCAAAAAATAAGAAAAAGTATGTTTATTCGAGAAACCTCTCTATGGGCTAAAACAAGCTTGTTTCTTTCTCATCTGGAGTCAAAAATTACAATTTTCATGTAAAGAATGAGATAGAGAGATGAGAGAGAGAGTCTGTAGAGGAGAGAAAAGTCTAGTCGAGAAGAGAGAGATTAAAACTAGAGAGAGAAAGACATAAAGAAGAGAGAAAAGGAAGGAAGCCATGGAAGCTAAAGGAGAAACTTAGAGATGAAGAAGATCCTGTATTATTTACTGAATGAATGAAAAATTAATCCTCTTATATCTTATACTCAAGTCAAGGTGACTAGAGTACTCTTTCTAACACAAGGTCTATTTTCCCTTCATTACAATCCATTCCCACCTAAAAGTTTTTGCCCTCAAAAATAAAAAGAAGCTTATTACAAAGGATTGCTCACTGGTATCATAAAATTCACAAGTTTTTCTTTGATTGTGGGTTTCACCAATTTCTTGATTACTCAAATTTGTACATATTGTATACTAAAAATATTGTGGTTGTTGAATGTTCTAGTCATCTTGTATATGGATGATCTCATCATAACGGGAGAAAATGCAACAAGCATAGCTGCTGTAAAACAACACCTTTCCGTTCAATTTGTGATGACCAATTCTTCACTATTATCTAGGAATACAAGTGTGGCAGTTCAAAGACCACATTTCTATCTCACAATGTTGGGAATAAAGGCCTTGTGCCTTTTAATGTGCTCGGGTGTGAACACACCCTTAGCACTTGTACTTATACATATATATCTATCTGAAAACCTAAAGATACTCTCTCGTCATTGTACCTAAAAGCGTACTCTCTCTACTCTGCTCTATCTCTCACTTAGCGTAACGACTGTCTGTCCTGATCTCCATGCCTAACCCGTCACTACAAACTGGTATCAGAGCCCAGATGCTCCACTCCATCAGTCTTGTAGGAGTCAACGGCAAAGTCGGAGTTGCAAGTTGGGCTGCAAGCATCATGGACGACAAGACTGACGAAGTCCAAGTCAATGGACTGTTGGACAGGGTGCGACAGTCGCCAGTCGTACAGAGCAAACCAGCGGCACTGACGAACAAGAGCCACGCGACTAACGGGCAACTTTACGGCTGCGCTGACAACTAGCGGGGCATTGACCAACGTGGTGACAACCAGCGGTGAGCTAGCCAACGTTTGCATCACACACTTCTGACGGGCACATGTTTCTGCGCGATCGGACTGCAACGACGTGTTGATCAACGAGACCCGCGTGGCACGAACGGGCAATGTCAGCCCTGACGGGTCAATGGACCCGTCATCCAACTTTTTTTTTCCCTTCCAAAAAAAAAAACTCTTGAAATTTCCCTCCCCCTAACCGGCGTTCATGCATATAAGCACAAAACTCAAATTTGTACGAAAAATTTGGGGCTTCTCTAGACTTAGTACTGTTCATGCAAAATTGAGGCATCTGCGTCAAAAATTGCAAACATTATGCGCATTTGAATTGGGAATTTCGTCACAATTATTCAAATTTTGCTTATCTGAGTGAAATCTCTCAACATTGGACCCATAAAATTTGGGGCGTTTCCCACATTTGGGGATTGTGATGCAAGACAAGCAAATTAGTCTCAAAAATTGCAGGAATTTGTGACATTTTGTCCCTGACATTTAGGGGTTTTCATGTACATGCGCAAATTGGGCTGAAATTTACCCAATTTCTCGACATTGATGCACATTGGAACCCGTGCAATTTGGGGCTTTTGCAGTTTGGGCAAAATCTGTGCAGCATTTGGTCATTTTATGTACATGTAGGTTGAATTCCACACAATTTGAACATCAACACTTGGTAAAATTTGGGGATTTTGCTGAAATTGCTCTATTTTGGCAAAATTGGCTTGTTCTATACATAACAGAGAAAATGCATATGTGTGGTTGATGCTTTGAGCACAAAATTTTGGGGCTTTTGACCGTTCGTGTCAAATTTCATGCCCGTGGGTACATGTACAACAAAAATTGCAGCTGAAATTTTGGGTTTTCTCATGTAATGTGATGTATATCCCTTGGAACGGCTGTAATCAGTTGTGGAATGCTGTAGCAGATGGTTTGGTGCTTCTGAAATTTTAATTACAGATCTGAAATCCGTGCTTCTGCGTGATCATTTATTGCTGCTTGGTACTTGTTTGTACCTTGGTCACTTGGGTGACAGTTTTGGGCCTGCATTTGTTTTTTGGTCACATTTGGGCTGAAAATCATGGCTGGCAGCAATGCCAACAGTAATCTGATGCATATAAAGAAGCTTAAAGGTGCACATAACTTTGCAGTTCAGCAAAAGCAATGCTACAATATCCTATTGCAAAAGAAGTAGGCAAAGCCGATCAAAACCAAAGGGGCAAAGCCCGCGGACATGGAATAGGACAATTGGGATGAGTTAAATCAGCTTGCACGCTCACCCATAGAGCTATCGATTTTTTATGCCTTGCTGTTCAACATTGAAGGTTTGGATTCTGCATATGCTATATGGACTAGACTGGAAGAACTGTATGCACAAAAGAGTGTTGTAAGCAAAGTGTATTGGCTGAAAAGGCTTATGGATTTACGTATAAAAGAGGGTACAGCAATGTCTACTCGCTTGAGTGAGTGTAACTCCATTTTCAACCAGCTGGTTACCTTGAAGTTCATGATTGATGAGGAATTTAAGGCTACTTTCTTGCTTTGCACTCTACCAAAGAGTTGGGATACATTCAAGATTGCTATGAGCAATTCTAATGTAATCCTTTTGTATGCTGATGTAGAGAGTACTCTACTTATAGAAGAGATGAATCGGCAGAACAATCCATCCAGTAAGTCTTCCAGTGCTTTGCCTGCTAGGGGCAAATCATAGCAAAAGGGCAAATATGATAGCAAGGGACGCAGTAAATCACGTGGCAAAGATGTTGAATGTCATCATTGTGGCAAGAAGGGTCACTTTAAACATGATTGCTACAAATGGAAGAAAGAGAAAGGAAAAGACAAGAAGACGGATGATCGCAAGGAAGAGAAGAAGGACAATCAACCTAAGAAGAGCAGTGTAAAAATTGAAGAGGTGAATGTAGTCGCTCATGACAGTGACAGTGGGAGTGATGTACTCTTCGTCTCTTCACATTTAAGTGCACATGCTTTACTTGCAGATACAAATGATGACAAGCATATCTGGATTCTCGATTCACATGTTCCTTTCATGTCACCCCTCATTGTGAGTGATTCTCTGCCTATACAGGCGTGGGAACAACTATGCATGTGACATTTCAGGTATTGACAGTGTGCAATTACAGTTTCAGCATGGCTCTGTCTTTACGTTCCAACATGTACGGCATGTACCTCAGCTCAAAAAGAGCTTGATTAGCACAGGGCAGCTAGATGATGATGGTTTTCATACCACCTTTGGTGATGGAAAATGGAAGATCTGTAAGGGATCTAGGGTTATAGCCAGAGGTTGCAAGAGTGATACTTTGTATCCACTTCATGTATCTAGTATGCGTAACCATGTTGTTGCCGTGACCGAGCAGCCAAGTGTTTCTTTGTGGCATGGCCGGTTGGGACACATGAGTCAAACAGGAATGAAAGTGCTTTTTCATTTGGGCTACTTACCTTGTCTTTGTTATGCTGATTTTGAGCATTGTGACCATTGTATTTATGGCAAACATGCACAAACGTCTCACAAAAAGTCTTTTTCTTTGAAATCTTCTCCTCTAGAGTTAGTACATTCGGATGTATCTCAAATGCCTGGATTATCTTTAGGGGGAAAGAAATATTTTGTCACCTTTGTCAATGATGCTACACGGAAGGTATGGGTTTACCCTATTCGTAGCAAGGATGAAGTGCTTGACAAGTTTAAAAAATTCTTGGCATTGGCTGAAAATCAGACAGATAAGACACTTAAGTGTCTTTGCTTTGACAATGGTGGGGTATGTGTCCAAGGCCTTTCAGCCATTTTGTGACAGCAAAGGGATAAAGAGGGAGCTTACTGCCCCTCATAATCCGCCCCAAAATGAAGTTGCAGAGCATATGAATCAGACCATACAGGACAAGGTCCGTACGATGTTATCTCATGCTGCATTACCCCATGGTTTGGTTTTTGGGCACAGGCTATTATGACAACTGTTCACTTAATTAATCGGTCACCAAACAAGTCTTTTGGGGAGGGTTCACCACGGAGCGTGGTCGGATAAGCCACCTTCATATGCTCGTCTGAAAGTGTTTGGCTGCAAGGCTTTTGTGAACATTCGTAAAGAAAAACGCAGCAAACTTGAGCCAAAGTCCTGTAAATGCATTTTTCTAGGATATGGTGACAAGGGTAATATGGGGTATAAATTGTGGGATCCCGAGAAAAAGAAAGTAGTACGCAACAATGACGTTATCTTTTGAGAAGATCGCATGCACAAACAGCCCGCAAAGATTGAGGAGGTTCGTAGGGTTGTATTTTGGGAAGAAATACCTTTTGGACAGTAAAATGTGCCCGCTGTACAGCAGCAAATACCTGCTGTAAATGAACCTGTAAATGTAGGAAATGATGCTAAAAATGATCGGCCAGAATGAGCCATTACACGTGCAGGAACAGCCATGACAGCAAGCTGTTAATGCTGATTTGCAGGCTAAAATGCCAGGACAGCATGCTGAAAATGGAAATTTGCGGGAACAGCCAACAAACAATGACCATTGGGTTAGGAGATCATCTAGGGCTACCAAGCAACCTGACAAATTTGTTCTTGGTGCAATTAATGTGGCTGATTACGTCATGTTGGCAGACTGAGGTGAACCGTCTTGCTTCAAGGAAGCAATGGACAGACAGGACAACAAGAAATGGTATAAAGCCATGTTGTCAAAGATGGAATCTCTTGAAAAAAATGGCACTTGGGACTTGGTGCAGTTGCCTAAAGGGCAAAAAACCCTTCCATGCAAATGGGTTTACAAGATGGTCACTTTTGGTTCTTCACCAAAGTACAAAGCAAGATTGGCTGCAAAGGGATACAAGCAGGAGCATGGAATTGACTTTGATGAGATTTTCTCTCATGTAGTCGAGATGACTACATTGAGAACCATTTTGGGCTTAGTTGCAGTTGAGGATATGGAGCTTATACAGATGGATGTAAAGACTGCATTTTTACATGGTGATTTATATGAGGACATATATATGTAGCGGTCTGAAGGGTTTATTGAACAAGGGAAAGAAAAGATGGTATGTAAACTCAAAAGGAGTTTGTATGGGCTGAAACAAACACTAAGAGAATGGTATCATAAGTTTGATACATTCATGCAATCCCAAGGCTTTCATAGAAGTCAAGTGGATTACTACTTGTACATCAAAAAGGCAGCAAATGGCAGCCTGATTATCTTGGTTTTATATGTTGATGACATGTTGATTGCTGGCAGGGATACTCATGCCTTAGATTCATTGAAGCAAAGTCTTCATGGCAGCTTTGACATGAAGGATCTTGGTGATGCAAATCACATTCTTGGCATGCGAATCCTGAGGGATAGATCGAAAGGCTTACTCTATCTATCTCAGCAGGAGTATATCTCCAAATTTTTGCAACGTTTCAATATGGAGGGGGGAAAAACAATTGGGGTTCCATTACCTTCATATGTGAAACTTAGTGCAAAGGACAGCCCTACATCTGATGATGAGAAGGCTGAAATTGCCAAGATACCATATGCTTCAATTGTTGGCAGTTTGATGTATGCTATGGTTGCTACACGTCCTGACATTGCCTTTGCAATGGGAGTGGTTAGCAAATACATGGCAACCCTTGGCAAGAAGTATTGGGATGCAGTGAAAAGTATTATGAGATACCTCAAAGGCACAAAGGAGTTGTGCATCTGCTTTGGAAAGCAGAAGGCATCTGTTGTTGGCTTTACGGATGCAGACTATGCTGGTCATGCGGACTGCAAGAAGTCTACTTTAGGGTATATGTTTGCTTTCACAGGAGGAGCAGTCTCTTGGACCTCCAAGCTACAAACGTGTGTTGCACTGTCTACTACAGAGGCAGAGTATGTGGCTGCCACTGAGGCGTGCAAGGAGGCTTTATGGCTTTCACATCTGGTGGGAGAGCTTGGCATCTCAAAGTTACCTGTTCTCCATTGTGATAGTCAAAGTGCTATCATGCTAGCACAGAATCCTGTCTTTCATGAAAAGACAAAGCACATATAGGTGACGTACCACTTCATTAGAGATGTACTTGACAGCAAGAGCATTGAGCTTATCAAAGTGCATATAAATGATAACCTTGCACACCTTCTCACGAAGAATCTTCCAGCAGAGCAGTTTGCTCATGCCGGCAAATGATGGGAGTTGGATAGATATATGTATTTCAGCTTTGTACATACCTAGACTTAGTTGATTCTTTTCTCCTCTTAAGGCACATTGTCTTTAGGTGGGAGGTTGTTGGGAATAAAGGCCTCGTGCCTTATGTGCTCGAGTGTGAACACACCCTTAGCACTTGTACTTATACATATATATCTATCTAAAAACCTAAAGATACTCTCTCGTCATTGTACCTAAAAATGTGCTCTCTCTACTCTGCTCTATCTCACTCACTCTATCTCTCACTGAGCATAACGACTGTCTCTCCTAATCTCCGTGCCTAACCCGTCACTACACACAATTCAAATATTTGAAGCAGCTTCTTGCTAAATACAAAATGGAGAATTGTAAACTTATTGCGTGTCCTCTTGTGCCATATTCCAAACTAACCAAAAATGACAAGTCTCCAAAATTTGAAGATTCAACAAAGTATAGGCAAGATCAACCTTCCCT
This sequence comes from Lygodium microphyllum, assembly GCF_053477565.2. Classification (NCBI taxonomy): domain Eukaryota; kingdom Viridiplantae; phylum Streptophyta; class Polypodiopsida; order Schizaeales; family Lygodiaceae; genus Lygodium; species Lygodium microphyllum. The sequence goes on along the minus strand of NC_141137.1, from coordinate 11,832,543 downwards.
TTTGGCCTTACATCAAAGGGCAAGTGAAGGTGTGAGAATTTTTAGAATCTTTGTCATACATGCAAATTATGACACTTGGCACTACAGGAGTTGCATGGGGATACTTTTCATCCACTTTACATGCGCATGGGGCAGTTTTAACCCACTTTATATGCATGAAAAAGATGGAAGTGTATTTTGCCCCTTTTTCCTATAAAAAGGACACATTGAGAGCCTCTCTTTACATTGTTTGAAGCTCTATTGACCAAAAGGCTTCTTGCAACAAAAGAGAAGCTGTCGCTGCTGTTTTGAACCCATTTCTGCATGTTTACAGCTGGTTATTCACCTTAATTTACCCTTAAGTTAGTACTTAGACCTATGCTGTGTGCACTACTTCTCTCTTGTATTTTCAGCATATAATCAAGTCTTTACACTGCTGAAACAATGCTTTTACAGCCTTCAACTTTGTATATATTGTGCATAAGTCTCCCTAATTTGTGGTGCATTTGTCTCAATCTAATATCAGTTTAACATCTGTGCAATCTTGCTGAAATTCACCCTTGTGTGAGTAATCTAAAGTTTGGTTCTTGTTCCAAACATCTTCTTTCATCAATCCTTGTTTTTGGCTCTAATAGCAGGGCAGATTAGAAGTCACACCAAAAACAATGCAAAATTGTTGATGGCAAGGAGTTGGAGAGAGGTGTTTCTGAGCCTGCTAGTAGAGAATGTCCTATACTTTATGTTTATGTGTCTATACGGGCAGGATCATTGATTCAGGGCACATAGCAGATCAAGAGGAAAGAGGCGCTCATGTGTTTGAGATCATTCGAATACACCATAGTACATGAACTGGCAGAAACATCTGTTGTGACTTAGAGGATCCTGCAGATCAATTTAACGCCAAGAGCCATGCCAAATCATCAACTTGGAGAATTAGCTATGGAGGGTCCATTCATCACACAAGGAATGCAAGGGACAAGTTGGCACCCTGGTCAAAGATGCAACTTTGCTAATACTTTTAAGCAATTTGAGACCATCTTAAGAGTATATCCAAGTCTTCAAGTTCAGTGAACTCAAGCACAATAATCTGACATTGTCAACCTTGCCAGATCACCTTTCCGAAGGTTTTTCTTCCCCTAAAACCATTGCTTGTTCTATACACAAGATAAATAATGTAACATAAAAGTTGCAACCACTTAAATTCTGTTTGTCCTCGACTAGAGTATATATTTTTATCAAGAGATTTCCATACATTGGTGGCCACATTCACAAATGATCTGAAAACATACTGCCACAAATAGTTCTTCATTCATCCAATCACATTTCTTGGCAATAAGATATGGTACCCAGATGGTACTTGTAGCGTTGTGTTCATACACGTTCAATTCAAAAGAAGAATGATTTTCTGAAGTGTCTTATCTCTCACAAGCATGTCTATGTATGTTAAAGAAATTTCCTCCAACCCCATACACAGCAATCATTATGTGAACCTCACATTTTGAAAGGCTTACAACCAAACTGATCTTTTAGGCCAATCATTTGGTCCTTACTAGAATTCAAAATCTAGAACACTTGATTGGTTCTCTCTTGTCTACTCTTCAATCAAGCGCTATGAAACTTCATTGCAGTTTGTTTCTAGCATGTAAACTTAAGATTATAAATTTGCAGCTAATACAGCTTGTCAATGATTTGGATAAAACCTTTGTGAGTATAATTCAAAAGTCCCCCATAAAAAATACGTGCCATTGTTACCAAAATGACAAATGAGCTTTAATGATCCAATTGTACTTCACATAACTTCTTAATTAAACTGAACTCTAATTTGAGCACCCTAGCTCTTGGCATGGTAACCATTGCATAGGCAGTGCAGGATTTCACACTATGCATGCAATCGACAAGTATACACACTACGTGGTGCAAGGGCAAGGCAAAAGGAACTCAAGGAATGTGCAGTTTCCAAAGGAACCTAGAAAATGTGCAATTCTTCAAAGTTTTAATGAAATTAAAAGTTTCATCCACAATAAGCAACTCACTTAAGTTGTAAAGCAAGCCCAGCACTTCCAATCAGCAGCTCACTTATAATTTATCAATCGAGGACTAATTAACCCTTGATCAAATTCAAATTTTGCTTAAGGAGCAACTAGTTGCTCACTTAGAAAGTTCATCTTGGCTATTTGGGCTATGTTTCTCTCTCATATTTGTGCTGCTTGGAGATGGACATTCTTCTCTTCTTTGTTGTAGAAATTGCAAGTTTCAGCCATGGGGCATGGACTGACAGCATGTACTAAGTTAGGACAGCAACTAACCTTCTCCTCTAGGCATGGCGAAGCCATTGCGCAGCTCTAAAAATCCATTTCCAAAGTGTGCTACTGTGTTTTACTTGATTCTCATCAAAACAGGATATTACAACAATATTGGCTGAGATCCTCTATTCTTCTTTGAAACACTTTTTAGACCTATTGGGAAGATTGTGATATTCTTGCAATTCTATAGCAAGTAATCCCCTTGAAAATGAGAGGAACAATGTGATTGCATGGAATCTATGTAGAGAAAGTTTATTTGGAAGGTTGTTCCTGAATTGAGCTTAAAGTTAGTTGTGTTTTCTGGGGTTTGGACAAGCTAAAGCCTAAAAGATAGACAATTGGAGAATCCAAAGTTGGTTTTAAGTCCAATAATGAAGGTGACAAAGTCCTTGGACACTTGGAAAGTCTCTAGGCTGATGACAGCCTAGCTAGGATCAACACTGAGAGCTATGCAAACTGAGTGCAGAAAGAAGAGTAGAAAGAGTGAGCAGAAGGAGTGAGAGCACGACATAATCAATATTTGGTACAATGATGGGGGTGTACCACTTTAGGTTTAGATAATATATTTGGTACCACTTTAGGTTTAGATAATCAATATTTGGTACAATGATGGGGGTGTACCACTTTAGGCTGTGTTCACACCCGAACACAGTAAAAGGCACAATGAGCCTTTATTCCCAACAACTGATTAGAGTCTATCAACAAGGGTGATAGGCTCCTTAGGCATTCATATATACTTATTGCGTCTGCTAAAAAAACAACCTATGTAATTAAATTCGTCATCATAGTTCTTTTGTGCATGTGTTTATATCATTGGACATTTCAGTTTATAATTATTCATTGATTGCTGTAATTAAGTGCTTAATCAAGTATTACCACCCTATCCAAGAAGGAAGGCTAGTTCCACGTTCCATTGTCAGGATGCCATTTGATCCTTTGATTTGGTGGGCCCAAGGCACTTGATTGCAAGCCAAAGCTTTGTGCTAGTGCTGATTTTTATGCTCAGCTGAGAAATTACAGCAAGATGTCTTCATACAATGAGATGGAATCAAGCAATGATGATGCCTCTTGATATGGGCATTCACATGGGAAAGAAGGAAATGCAATGTCTGATCTTGGACAAGACTCACATGGTGGATAGTAAGCTGAAAATTGGTAAAGAATCCTCAATCTGTTCACTTTTTGAATGCTTCGAAGAAGGATAGCAAAGGCAAGAAGAAGAAATTATATTCTACACCTTCGGGACAGTAAGGTGCACCGAAGGGCACAAAGTGGCATGTTTCATAATGCGATTGCACCCCCGAACGCTTATGGGACTCAAGGAATGAGTGATGGTCATGCAAATGCTTCATCAAGCTTGGTCATGATGTAAATATAGCAAATGCATTCTTTTTGCAACAACCAATGTATGACAACTCGACACCCAAAGGGGCAACAAAAGACAATGATGAAGGTGGAAAAACAATGAAGTTTGAGTCCTTCAGTGGTGCACAAGATAGGCTGAAAACTTTGACTTTCATTCAATAGTTTGATGCAACCTATTCAAGGGGAAACTTCACGAAATCCTCTAAGATTTGGAAGGCAACCACTTTCTTGAAGGGCAATGCATTACAATGGTGGTCCACACTCTTGATGCAAAGTAGAGCATCATCAACATGAATACAATTCAAGCAAATGTTTGCACCGAATTGCTTGACAAGCATGTTTGAGGCGGACATCGTGACCTCTTGGAATAAGCTTGATGCAAAGAAATGCAAGAATTTAGAGCGTATAATAAGAAGTTTTGGGATGCATACATTACTTTTGTACGGTACCCCTTCATGAGCAAGTGGAAAAATATGTATGTGAGCTACCCAAAGGAATCACGGATTTTACATTAAGTCCATTGTGTCTAGCACATCTCAACTTATAGAGACTGCACCTACAGCCAATGCTGTGCTACATAGGAAGGATTCGGGCTTCCAAGAGAGTGAGGAGAAGCCGAATAAAAAGTTGTCAAAGGTCGAGAAAAGGAGAAGATTTGAAAATCAGTCTAAAAAGAGGCCAAAACAACAAAGAAAGGGTTGGAGATCATTGGCACAACAGAGGCAATTGATGGCTACAAATAAATGTTTCATTTGTGAACAAGAGGGTCACATTGAAAAGGGCTAGCCCCATAGGTAGCAAGCTCAAAAACCAAAAAATCAAGGAGATCCCAAGGAAAAGAAAGCCCAAAATGCAAATGGGATTAGTGCCCGATGTTGTTAGCGATCAGCCTAGTAATGCTACTAAGTTGTGCAAAGCATGGGACAAAATTAGTGATCAGAATGCATTGATATTCTTTGATAATAGTGCACAAGCTAACTTCATCTCTATTGACATGGTACCCCATCTAAGCACTAGCAAGGATGAGATGGGACCCATGGGAAAAGTTGGTATGGCATGCAAGGGCCATGCACTATCACACCACTCATTGGGAAGCTTTGGTTGCACATTCAAGACCACAAAGAGTTCTTCATTGCTCCACATGAGGATTGTGATGTATTGCTTAATATACCATAGTGTCACTCTATGCATGCAGTGATTGATTCACAGGCAAAAGAGATCACTATTCAACATAAGGGAAAAACACACATACATAATGTAAAGTTGAAAGGAAATTTTATCCTTGTTGTATCTACAGCTGTCATTTCTAAAGTAATGAAAAATCATCTTTCAATGTACTTTAGTGTTTACTAAGGATAAGAATAATTGTGAGAATGTTGAAAATATGTCTAAGTTACAGAACGATGGCATGTCATTTCTAAAAATGTATGCTCGTTGCTTCTCTCAATCACTTCTAGTGCACCTACCGCTTAAAAGACCTGAAGATCATCGCATAGATTTTACCCTCAAAAGTAGCCTACCTAATAATCCACCCTACAAAGTCCGTGCAACCCAACAACAAGAGATTATAAGTCATGTGAATAAGCTATTAGAAAAAGGTTGATTCATCCTAGCTCATCTTCTTTTGTTCTCTAGTGCTTGTGGTGCAAACAAAGGATAGTTCATAGCATATATACATTGACTATCATCCTTTGAATAAAATCATGATAAAAAAATCAATTTTTGATCCCTCGGATCGATGATGGTATGGATAGATTGTACAGAGCAACCATATAGATTTGAAAAGTGGGTATTATCAAATATGCATTAGACCGATGGATGTGTCTAAGCCAACTTTCAAGTCATCTTTTGGGTTACATGAGTCCTTTGTCATCCTTTTTCAACTTACAAATGCTCCTACCACTTTTAATCGAATGATGGATCGCATCTTCAGACCACATAGAGGATTTGTAAGTACTTTCTTTGATGACATGATTGTCTATTCAAAGAATGAGGCATAGCATAAAAAGCACTTGAACATTGTGTTCAACGAACTACATAAGCATAAGCTGGTCATTAATGATAAGAAAAGTAAATTCTTTTTGCATAAGATCCACTTTTTGAGACATATTGTATCAGTTGATGCTATTCATATGGAACTTGCAAAGGTCGAGGCAATACGATCGTGGCCACCTTTGAAGAATGTACATGAGGGCTACAGCTTCTTGGATTTGTGTTCTTACTATAGAAACTATCCATGCAAAAATCTTGAAATTGCACCTCCATTGCATGCCTTGTAAAAGAAAAATGTGCCATGTAGATGGATAGCAATGGAAATTTCAACATTTGAAAATATAAAGGAAAAGATGACTTCAGATCCTTTGCTTGTGTTGCTTGATCTAAGAAAATTGTTTATGGTTCAATGTGATGCATGTAAAAGCAGCATTGAGGCTGTTTTCATGTAGGATGACCGAGTTGTCACTTATGAGAGTCTTCTTCTCCATGGTATAGAGAGAAATTTACACGTCTATGAAAAAGAACTCTTGGCTGTAATTCATGCACTATCTAGTGGAAACATTATCTATCAAGGGCTGATTTTACAATGCAAACATATCATCAGACATTAAAGTACATTTTGGCACATACAAAGTTATTAGAGAAGCGTATAAGATTGACAAATTTTCTCTCTATTTCATTTTTCAATTGTACATATTGATGGTAAAAAGAATGTTGCAGTTGATACAATTTCACGTAAGCCACAAATTTCAGCAATCAACAAGGTTTATCACACTCAATTGGATGTCATGAAAAAACGGTATACTATTGATTCGACCTTTGCTAATATTTATGATTGGCTTTACAACTCCCAGAGGCATGAGCACTTTGTGCTAAGAGATGGATTTCTAGTGATGCATGGACAACTATGTGTCACAAAGCAATTGAGGCCTAGAGTGATCACTGAAAGTCATGCTTCTCCGTAAACACGACATACACATATTGATGCCATAATCAAAGCAATGGAGCATTTCTTTTATTGATTAACTTTGAAGTATTATGTAGAGCAATTTGTCAGGACATGCATCATATGTCAAAAGGTTAAGCATAACAGGCAAAAGATGCCGGTTTGTTGCAGCCCTTACCTAATCTACACAAGCCTTGGCAAACCATTGCAATGGATTTTATTTTTTAATTTCTAGGATACCTACAAGGAATGATGAGCTGTGAACTGCCATCTGCAAGTTTGGCAAACAAGCCCATTTCATTCCGTTTCACTCTTGAAATGTTGCGCTTCACTCCGAATGTTTCACCTTTGATCAAGTCCCAAGCAAAAAGCCAAGTAAAATGGTTGAACAATATATATGATATAGTTTTCTTTATAAATAATAAGATGCAACTTACACATTTATACCATGCAAACCCTTTTATGTCTATAATCAATATATGCAATGTTTAAAAATTCTTAATAAAGCACGAATTAACAATTGTCTTTCATTTAAAAATCTTGTTTCAATCAACTATTTCACTCTAGGCAATTTGCGTTTCAGTGAACGTTTCAACCATTTCACTGCTGGTAAAATGTGTTTCACGGTTACCATGGGCATGATTGTTTTTGCAGCACATCTTTTTTAAGTATCATGGGTGTGCTAGAGTGGATTTGATTGAGATCCTCCGATGACCACATTGTTTTGAAAAGGATGGTTTGAGAATATGGATACCATGCTGAAATTCTTATAATCCTTCTATCCGTAGATAGATGGTTAGTTTGAATAGACAAATTCCATAGTATTGAATCTTTTGAGGTGCTATGTATCATACCATAAGTCACAATGGGAGCAGTATTTGCCATTGGTTGAGTTTACTAATAACAACACACTGCATAGTTTCATTGGCAGAGCTCCATTTGAGATACTTAAGGGTGGCAAGAAGGTACCACCTATTTTGCAGACTAAGGATAAGATCTTTGAGGCTGATCACTATGTGGAAAATTTGGATGCAGCCTATGCAAAGATAAAGTATGCATTTCAAAGATTACAAAAAAAGTAAAAGAAGCTAGCTCACCGCCAAAGACATGCTTTGTAGTTTGCAAAAGGCAATTCTGTATTGTTGCTTTTTTATTGTATCCGAAGTTAAGTATGAGAAACTATGAGCCCTTCCAAGTACTGGAGAAGATCAGTGATGTGGCATATCAGCTGAAATTACCTCCACATCGACAAATACACAATGCCTTTCATGACAGTTTGCTGAGGCATATTAGTTGTTTCATCCCTGGTTTATGTTGAATATATATTTTACTATGGTTGTGAAGTCAAAACTATTGAGAAACATGAGTTATGGATGCATCCAATGGGTTTCTAGTAACAATTCTAGAATGTTTTTGAGTGTTATTTGATGTTTATGCCAGCTAGAAATTTTCAACAAGTTTAGGGGCATATGGCATGGTTAGACAACAATGGCCAATGTTGTGACTATGATGCCTCCTGGAAATTCCAATGCAATATACTTTTGCTTTGGCACAATGCACTACAATCAAAGACGATTGCAAGGATTTCAAGGGGGGGTTTGTCACGGTAGGGACGTGAAATTTTTGAGATGCTTTAATCTTGCTAGTAACATTTGATTAGTTTAATAATCAAATGCGCAAGACAACACAGCACATGTGATGCACATAGCAACTATTTCATGCTATAACAAGCCAAGGACCCCAAGAATGCAGTGAGTGTCAAAGACAAAAGTTATGACAAGTATGCCAACTAGGCTTTGATTGTCAATCGGTATCAGATTTGACCCTAGGACAATTATTTGACCATTAAGTGTTAGAGTGGCACTAGGTACTAGCATTAATCTATTAATTAATGCTAATATAAGGGTCAACAGAGATTAGGGACCACTCCAAGTTACAAATGGCCTAGCCAATTTATTTGTGGATAAGCACATTTAATTTTGGGTAGAGTCAAAATGATTAAAAATAATTTTCAAACTTAAAAAATTTTAAAAATTAATTGAAAACGTTTTTGGGGCCAGTGGAGATTATTTCAGTTCATTGAGTTTGGGGGAGAGGGAGGGAGGGAGAGAGAGGGAGAGCTGCTAATCAATTTTTTGCCATGATTCCAACATTGGAGGCAAAAAATAGTAGCAAGGAGACCAAAGAGAGCAAGCAACAACATTTGTGAGCCTTCTAGTTGCTAGCGACAGCATTTAGAGGCAGGCACAACAATTTGGGCCTCTCGAAGCAACAAGCGACCTCAAGGCTGATCTAGACAGGGTAGCAACTAATTCTAGGCCTTCTCTGCAAAGAATTTTGAGAATTTCTCTCTATAGCTTGCCCACACCTTTTATTAGCCGAACTCAGCATTTCTCAGCTATTCTTAGAAGATCTCAACTAAATTTGGTGGACAACAAGAGAATTTCTGTTGTAAACCTTAATTTACAGCAATAATTAGGGTTTAGTAACCACACCAGGACTCATAGTCAAGGGCATCGTACACTTAAATCAACACTGGAAATTCAGGGAATTCTCAAGGATTTTAGATGCTGGCGTATCCATTCTCAATTCGGGGCAGCAATTTATTCTCAAGGGGCTTTTGGATCAGCCAAGGAGATTATGGAATCTTAGCTTCTACTCAATTCGTTAGCAATTAAAGTTGAAGAAAAACCGAAAGGGGCGCTAGTTTTGGGCCAACAGGGTGTCTACTGTCCAAGATTGTGAAGTTAAAGTGTGCATTTCACTTTATGCTTATTCATTGATTGTTGTAATTAAGTGCTTAATCAGGTATTACCACCCTATCTGAGAAGACAAGCTGGTTTCAGGCTCCAGAGTGACACAACCATATAGGAGCTAGAGAGCATTGATCGGAATGAAACCTAGACCTTGGTGGATTATTAAGGCCACAAGAAGATCATAGAGAACATGGATATTTTGTACTAAGCTCAAACCTAATGGAGCTTTGGATAAAAATAAGGTTCGCCTTATTTATTGTACAAGGGTTCTGCCAAAAGCATGGAATAGATTGAGGAAAGGTTTAAGCCTATAGAGTGGTTGACGTATTTCAGTCTACATTTTGCATTAGCCTCTCATTATAGATTGCCGATCTATCAAATGGACATTAAAAGTACCTTTCTAAATGGTTTTTTGGATGAGCAAGTCTACGTGGAGCACCCACCAAGTTTTACTCTTCTAAGCCATGAGGATAGTATCTTACGATTGCAAAAAGCTCTTTATGGACTGAAACAAGCACCGTGATTATGGTCCCATGGGATAGATGATTTTCTCCAAATCTTACTAAATCTTGTATACATGTTCAAGTTTATTAAGTGTACTTATACTTATGGTTTACATATCATGGAAGGACTAACCTTGGATAGACAAATTTTCATTAGGCCAAAGACCTAGCGACACAACGGTCCCATGGCAACTAGATCTTTTCTTGTGGGCTCAACTCTGGTCATTTGGCCAAGTCAAAACAAGATATTATTGCTACATCTTCAAGCGAGGCTAAATATCAAGCTCTCTATGATCGTACCACTGGGATCATCTACCTAAGCAGCTTACAAGCAAAGTTACCAAGTCGAATATCACTTTAGTCAAGAGCAGGTGGAGCTAGGCACCATACACGTAGCATTTGTGCCTTCATCCGATAACTTTACTCATACTTGGGGAAGCCAGTCAAGTACCTAACCCTCTAGTACCTTCTTCCATGGATCAGCATTGGTACTCTCTCCCCTTTGAAATCAACATGACGAGGAGAGAGGGTCCCTATAGCTTGCACTTCCATGGTCGCTACTTCTCTTATTACTTAAAAGATTTTGGTACACATTACTACGTTTTCACATATACTTGTATCATTAGCCATATGTACTTTACTACTCATACTTACAAAAGGATACTTGGGCAAGTGAACAATTCCCCCATGATGTGCTATCCAAGTGGCAACACTACACTTTGCATAGCATTCTATTTAAGCACAAGTCCCAAGGTAACCATGAACCATATCTCACTAGCCTTGTAACATGAAATACTTAAAATTCCTAGATTGTTTAACTGAAACATGAAACTTCCCCAAGTTAAACACCTAACTGAAACACCATTTTTAAATGGACAAAAGTTGATTTTTCTTGCTTCTTGGAGATTTTTTACACTCATTTATATAGGATGCCATCCTTATTGACCTTTTGTTATTTATACCATTGCCTTATGTTGAATTTTTTTAAACCATCATTTTTTATGACATATTATTAGCTTCAACTAGAAACTTTGAGATAAATCAAAGACAAAAGCCTAATCCCGAAACCCGCCCTAGCAAATACATTGTCAATTCAAGGGTGAAACATTCCATAGATACCTTGAGCATGACACCTTCCATTACCCCTTTGCATACCTCATACATGGCACTATATTTATGTAACTTTGAATGGGGGGAAATATGTGCAAAGAGTGCAAACTCCTTGCACTATGTTTGCATAATTTCCTTTTCTCTCTTCACAAAGTGGTCGACTTTGGATCCACCATATTCGCGGCACTTCATCGTGGCAATGTATAATGGTAATATATAGCATACATATTATCACTCTCTCTACCATACCTCACTACCCTTGCCTCGCCTTACATAATTGCTATTGATGGAGGATGCTAATTTTTCCCTCTTACTATCATAAAAAGCCATTAGAAAAATGAAATGGAAAGAAACAAGAAAGACTCTTTCAACTGTGCTATTTGCAAGACGATATCCATTCCCTCTTTAGTCTTAGTAGGTTCTTGGGTAGCTAATGTGCACTAATTGACTAATGCTTTATCTGCTTTGGGATGGGGCCTTTCAAGCAATGAAAAGAGAAAGGAGACACACTTACTCACCTTTGGGAAGAATCCTTTTTGGGCCTCAAAAGGGGTGTTGAGCCACTAGTTCTAGGGTTTGCACATAATCCTAATTATCATGCATTAACCTCTAATCTAGTCTACTAAAGGCAACGCCAAACAGCCTTCAACACTCTCACCTTCCATCGCTGCCCACACACCTTCCTGGAGGACATCTCAGTTCGTGGAGCTTTCCTTGACTGTTGCCTTTGTTGTATACACAATCTCTCAACCAGCCTACTAGGCAATTTGATTTGGAGAGCTCCTACAGCATTGCCTTCATCAAACACCTCGCCCAACTCTCCACAAGTCCACACCCTCATGACCTGACTCTGACCTCTTGCCAGCTGTGTTTTATGATCTAATAAGTAACCGGCCACCCAGCTGATCTGCAACATCTACAATGGGTCAGCCCCTTTGTTTGCTGTCCACACAGGTCGTTGACCATCTATACAGAATCCAGCAGCTGTCAACACGATCTTCAGCCCTTACGTTTGCTGTCCAATGGACCTGACCAGCTGCCAAAATCTGCATTTTTGCTGCCAGGCAGGCTGCCCTGCTGGTCGCCCAATCATATGGCCTGTTCCAAACTGCTGAGGCCATTCTTCATCAGCCAGATCTGCATTCTACAGCATTCTAGGCTGCCTACACAGCTGGTGCCTTTGCTCAAATATCATAAGACATATTCAAACTATTGCAACTGTGTTTCAGGATATGGACAAAGTACGACACACTCTCGGAGCTAACATCAGCGTTTCGATTCTCCAGCTTCTCTTCCAGCTCACCTCATACCCAATCCTCAAGACAAAGGTTTGAGGCCCCATGTTTCATATTCAACATATAGTTTGATTCCTTCATTCATTCATCATGCACTGCTTCCATGTATCCACTTCAGTTAGGGTTTCGCATTGACAACAGGCTGGAGTCCTCATTCTGGTCATTTTTTCAATGGGCACCCACACAGTGATGCACCACCCTAGACAATTGAGGCCTGTAACAGCCGCCTCTTCATTCATTCCACACCTCTTTAGTCATTCTTCACATCTCTTCTTTCGTCAATCCGACACTCTTCCCTCTCCACTGTTGAGCTAAAATATGCATTACTTGCTGATTAGCCTCTTAAACAGCCTCAAAACACACTAAAAATGCTCTTTTAGAGTAAAACCCTAAAACACGGAGCAGTTCAACAAAATTAACTGAAAACCCTAATTTTTGGGTCGCCCTTCCACATCTATAAATAGACAGGCTGCCCCCTTCAGCCATTATCCTTGTTTGCAGGTTACACCAGCCCACACACCCTCTGCTGCTGTTGGCGCCCAGTTTCCAGCCTACAGCCCGCCTCCATCTGCTATCCAACCATCATCGACTGCAGCCACATTATCTTCAGCCTGTCCATTGCTGTAGGCGACAGCTCTCAGCTGCTGGTGACTGCTCCAGACTATCCCAAACTGCTGTTCGGCCTGCTGTCCATCATCTCCAGGGTCAGCCAGCTTGCATTTTCAGCATTGCAGGCCCTGACACTCTCAGACACTGTTTCAGCCTGCTGTTTACAGCACACTCTACACAGTTTCCAGCCTTTGATCGGTGGTACACTGCTGCGTTTACCAATTTCCAGCCTCCAAACTGCTGCGTTTTGGTGACCAGCCTGCTGCTATTCACTATTCAGCACTCCTACACTCCAACTGGTGGTCACAGACTTGGGATCCGCCTTCGGTGGACGTCACACTCCGACATTGCTTTGCCCTTGAGCACATTGTACACTCTTACATTCATTTACAGCATTCATTCACTTCAGAGTTGTGTTCTCTCTCTCCCTTCTTCTATTTGTGATTGGGTTTTTGTGTTTGAGTTTTGAGTTTTGCGTTTAGGGTTTGAGTTTTTGAGATTTGCATTTAGGGTTTGAGTTTTGCCCTCTGTGTATGTGTCTGTCTCTTTGTGTTTCTGTCATGGTCGTACACTCTGTGTGTCCTCAGTGCAAACCCTAGCAGTTTCCTTCACATCCACACCACTACTGCCCATACCCCTATCGAAGGACATCGCCATTCGTGGCCTTCTTCCACCATCTCCATCCTGGTGTCATCTCTTCCACATCTACCGACACGTTCTTGTTTGCCTTTTGCATCCCAAGAGAATCTCCACTAGCAAGTGTCATCTCTTCCACATTGACGCTCCCCCATCCATGGCGTAATTCCCTTCATCCTCAAGTATTTGCGTTTGCAGCCTAGGGACACTACTCATCTGGTGTCTTCATCCATTCCTTGGCGTCAGCATCTAGGCTGCTCTCCTTGCATTTGACAACACCTACACATCCAGGCATTTGCATTTTCCAGCCTAGCTCATCTCCTAGCATCCGAGGACTACGCTTTGGTCCGTTGACAACTCGTGATCATCTTCTTCATCCCTGATAGCATCAAAGGACTGCACTTCACTCCCTCAACAATTGTTCTTCAGCTTCAAGTGATTACTCCAATAGCCCACTACCCAAAGAACTACATTTCGCTCCCTTCACTATGCAAATTCCTCACCAGTGCTATCGCATGAGTCAAACAGGACAACACAGTCATCTTCTAAGCTTCAACTCCATTGTATCAACTTTTCTTCTCATAGCATGATTTAGTGCATCGTTGTCGTCTTCTCGTGTTTCTAAGTTTTTGTTCTCTCTCAATGTTTGCCATACACACGCTGTGTTTCTCCCCGCAAACCCTACTATCTCTCTGCATCATCACATATCTTGGCATGGTATCAAAGAGCTAAAGATCCTTTTCATCAAAGAAGGCAAAGACAGGTTGCAAGTTCGGCATCATCTTCTGATTTCCCCCTTCATTTCTGTTGCATCACCGGGAGACAGAGATACCCTTCCAGGTAGATGGACAAACCACTAGGTGCTCCTCTTTAGGTATCACCAAACCTCCCACTGATGCTTGCCAACATGGGCCTTTGCTCCCTACACCACCAAAGTATATGCGCCTACCCCTAGGCACTTGGTGTGTCATCTCTCCCTTCTGGGCCAAAGAGTTCATTCTGCATTGGCTTTGAGATTTTTATACTCAAGGCAACAAGATGCATCCAATACGCACTAAGTCCTATAGAGCAAAAGGAGGATTGTCAAATGCCATGGCCTTCTCGTGACCACCGCAATTCACTACAGAGGTTGCTTCTACTTCTTCTAGTGTTCTAGAAATGCCACCTCGACAACCCACAATTTTGCAATCTGCTCCATCGAGAGACAATGATTGTTGGATACTATCCGCTCGACGTTCCGCTCCTTCAAGAGACAGTGTGGTTGTTCAACACCTTCCATTACTTTGGCTCCGCAATCCGCTCCATTGAGAGACACCGACTGTTGCCCACCCTTAGCTTCACATAAGTTTCACCTTTCCCAACCTCGACTACTCAAGTTTGAGAGGCCACCTTTGGGAGTTTTTCGATATCTTCAACATCCCAAGTACCTTCCTGGGTACGACCAACGGCACTTCGTCATCAGCTGATTCGAAGTCCGTGATCCATGAGTTTTTAGATTCCCTATCTCTCGCAAAGGGAGATGTACCCTCTTTGCTCTTTGAGAGGGCTACGACTCCAACTTCTTGTTCAACTTCAAAGGGGGCCTCAACATCTCCACCCCAAATAGAGGCACCTACTCATCATGAAGTTCGCCCTTCCCCCCCCCCCCCCCCCCCAAAAAAAAATTTCCATTTGGGAATGGCTGTCTTCGCATAGTCATTTCCCCTATTGATACCCAAGATCTTCAGATACCATCTAGCTTAGGGCCTTGGATGTTCAGCCACGACTTGATAACGAGGCCTTCAATTTGCTTCTAGCATGGAGTTACGAAGCTAGTGGCTTCTCTCCTGAGGTAGAGTCAAGTTCTACAGTTTATCCAATCAACTATTCCTTACTACAAATTACCTTTCCAGTAATATTTTGGATCTCCAAGATCCTCTACATCTTCTTCATATTTCTCTTTGCTCCTCTTTCTTCATCCCTTTTTAGACCTGAAAGGAGGTGTTGAGAAAGCACTTCTTTCGAGTATCCACTTCAATTGGGGTTTCACACTAACAGCCCCAAAAGGGTTGTGTCCTCATTCTGGTCATTTTTTTAGTGGATGTCCACACAATGGTGTACCACCCTAGACAATTGAGGCCTATAAATAGGCCACCTCCATTCATTCCACACCTCTTCAGTCATTCTCCACCTCTCTCCTTTCGTCACCGTGACACCCTTCTATCTCCACACCACTGCTACTCGTACCCTTTTCGGAAGACATCCCAATTTGTGGCCTTCTTTCACCATCTCCGTCCATCTTGGCGTTCTCTCTCCCACATCTACCGACAGGTTCTTGTTTGCTCTTGCATCCCGAGAGTATCTCCACCAACAAGTGTCATATCTTCCATATCTGGTGTCACCCTAGAATATGCGTTTGGTAGCTTAGACGACTTTTTCTAGCTTGTGTCATCATTTCTTGCCTGGCGTCAACTTCCTTATCTTGGCAACACCTCCCTCATCCTTTGCATCATCCTCTTCAGTCCCAAGTATTTGCATTTGCAACTTGGGGACACTCTACTCATTTGGCGTTTTCATTCATTCCCTAGTGTCAGCATCTAGACTACTCTCCTTGCATTTGACACACAGTTGCACTCGTACGTCATACGGTACTATCTGTATCTTACAATTTGTATTGTATAGTACGGTACATATCTACATAGTTTCATACAAAAAAACAAGCCTTCCTCGATCATCGTGCCTGTCGCGTCTCCCCGCGTTCTACACATCCTACTTGCACAAACCTTCTTGCGAGGCACTTTTGGGGGGGTGGAAAGCCTTGGATACTTCATCCCACCCCCTTTTCTAGCTATGCACTCCTCCCCCAATCCCCCCTTGGATTCCATCTAGCTAGCAACCTTATTTGACTATTGATCCCTCTTTGAGGGTTTGACCCTTCTCATCTACAAAAGATGCTCCCACACCAATTCAGCAAGCATTTGCAATTCTCATATACCCCTCTTGGATCTTGAATTGATTTGAGATTCATAAAGCTCTAGCCTCTCTCTCTCTCCTCTATCCCACACCCCATCAAGGCTCAAGGCTCTCCCATCCCCTCTCTCTCTCACTCTTGCTCTTTCAACTTTACCCCCAACGCTCTCCCTCTCTTCCAAGTTTCAACTTTCAAGTTTCAAGCGTCGAGACTCTCGCATCTCTCTCTCTCTCTCTCTCTCTCTCTCTCTCTCTCTCTCTCTCTCTCTCTCTCTCTCTCTCTCTCTTTGGCCTCCATCCATCGTTGACACCGTGACTCCTGAGAAGCAACCTTGAATTTGTATGCGACCCATGTGGAGAGAGACACAAAAAAGTCCAACTCCCACCATTGGACATGCAAGTATTGCGAGAAGTGCTATACAAGTGGTGCAACTTGACTTCTCCAACATCTTTCCAAGACGGAGGGCAAATTGCTCCATGCAAGAAAATCCCTCAAAACATCATAGATGAGATTCTCGCCAAGATGAAAGGGGGATCCGCAAGAGGAGAAAGTGGTGTATCAACACCAACTCCTATGCCTACTGATGAAGAAGTATCGAATGTGGGTGTATCTTCAACCAATGCGAGAGAGACTTCTACCAATGGTGGTGGGGGCACCACATCCGCATCCGCCTCCGGCAAAAGACAAAGTCGAGGCTCATGTGGCAACGAAGAGACAATCCTCTCTCCAACTCCCGATCATGTGTGTGGATCAATTGCCTTTCTTAGATAAAGGAAACAACTTAAGAACATTGAAATTGCACACACAATAATCGAGTGCAAAATCTTGCATTCAATGTCTTAAACCACGAGCTATGGAAGAAGATGGTAAAAGCCATTGCCAATGTGGGTCCATGTGAAGGATGGACCGGTGTCACACACAGCGACATGAAGACGAAAAAGATTGATGAAGAGAAGGAGAGGATTGATAGAGCCCTTGATTCTATACACGCCACATGGATAAAATATGGTTGCTCAATTCTCACCAACGGATGGAGTAATCATAAGAAACGAGGCATTATCAACACACTTGCGTTTCATGTCCACTTAGCACTTACTTTTAACAGGTAGTAGATACAGGCAAGAGGGGGAGGAAAATGATAGACCCATTCATCTATCTCCACATTCAAAAAGCTATCATTGAGATATACATTGCCTTTATTTTTGTTTCACTTTCATTCATTATAACTTATATATAGCTATCTATCTCCCTATTCTCTCTAATATCTATATCCATTCTCTCTTTCCCCCCAACCCCCGTCTCTCTTCATTCTTGAATCTTGAAAGGCTTAACTCTCTCTCTCTCTCTCTCTCTCTCTCTCTCTCTCTCTCTCTCTCTCTCTCTCTCTCTCTCTCTCTCTCTCTCTCTCTCTCTAACCTCCAAGTATTGTCACTTGTAATTTATGGTTAGAGGTGGGCCCCTTGATTGTGGTGCAAGTTGTTACCGATAATGCATCGAATTGTCTGCACATGAGCTGTTTCCTTAAGGTCAAGTTTCCCACAATTGTGTGGACTCCATGTGCAAGTGATTGTTTGCACTTGCTCATGGAGGACACTAGGAAGCTTAAGTGGGTGCATAGAGTTGTCCACAAGGCTACATTAGTTGTCACCTTCTTCACGGTAAAGGTAAAGGTGCTTGCCATGTATCATGAGCATAGCACGCTCAAGTTAAAGAAGCCTTCTTCAACTCGGTTGCTTACATGTGGTTGTTGCTCGAGCGTCTTTACATATGAGGTGTGGTCTGCCTTGCGCCAAACAATGGTATCCACTCTATGGAATGAGTGGAATGAGCATCAAACAAAGGAGACTAACACCATGCAACCCTTGTGTCTTAATGAGCAGTTTTGGCAGAGAGTCTATGCCGTTGTCATTGTCGTGACTCCCTTTTATAGGGTCTCACGTATAAGTGATTCTGAGGGATCCACCCTGGGCCTTCTTATTCACTTCTTTAGAGCGGCATTGGTGGAGGCATGTGCTTGCACGATGATCACAAAAGCACAAGCAGCAAATGGTTTAGAGATAGTAGAGAGGAGATGGACATGGATGCATAAGCCCATCCATGGTTTTGCCGCATTGGTATATCCGGCCTACAAGTTGCTGACGGTCATGAATAATAGAGCTCCATTCCAACCAACTTGCTTATTTGACTCGTGTGGTCCATGTGGATAACCACAATGTAGTGCTGGAGGAGCTAGAATGCTATGCAGATGAGAGAGGGCGCTTGTTGGAGGAGAGAGTCACTTGTGAAGCCTTTATTTTAGTAGCGAAACTTTGGATATACCTTGGAGACCATTCAGCCCTTAGCCAAGAGAGTCCTTACTTAGGATTGCTCTTCGGGTGCATGTAAGAGAAACTCGAGCGTCTATTCTTTCATTCATACGAAGATTCGCAATCGACTTAGCACATGACACTTAAAGCAGCTAGTCTATTGCCGTACTAACTTACGCATGATGAGAGCCATGATGAGCATAGACAATCCAAAGCAGGTAAACACTTAACCATAAAATTTAAAATTTATTGTTTTAAACTTTAAAGTTTATACTTTACAATTTAGACTTTAGCATTTACAATCTTGTGTACATTGTATAGGTAAATGTTGATACATTCAAGTTGACAAGCAACACTCTTCCAAGTATACATCAAGAGGTGGATGAGGAGATGATTTTTGCATGGCTCTATATAGAGCTTATAGCAGTAGATACTCGTGACACTCGCAATCAGCAAGCTTGTGGGCGAGTTCGAGTAGGTGATAGCGAGAACATGGTCATTCGGCGCCCTTTAATATCAAGGAGGGGTGGTTCAAGTGGCTTTCAAACATATATAAGGCACAGCACATGCCGTACCTCATGGTGGCATCCTTCCCTTACCTACACAATCGACACCTAGGGAGCCATCATTTGATGATGATGGTAATCTTATCAATGAGGATGAGTATGAGACTGTCTCATCATCCGATGCCGAGGAGTCATCTTCAAACTCTCTTGATGAGCACTCAAATGGTTCTCACGATAATAATGATAGTGATGCCTCATCATAGATTCATAGGTCTCTCTCTTTTTTGTATCTACTATCATTGTATCCATATGCTACTATGATACATCATCCATGGAACATGTATATACTAGACTCTAGTTATATCGCATGTTGTACACAACCCATGCAACCACGATGACCACCCTCGTATATTCATCTTATTTTGTAATGAAATGGCTATTTTCACTTTAAGCATGTGTTCTATCATTTGATGATTTATGGGTTTTTTTTTAACATGTTAATTTTTTTCCGTACTAATATCGTAATATACCTTATAAAAATCATAACGTACCATTTAGTATTGTATTTTATGATACTATATCGTATCGTGCCTAACAACTATGATTTGACAGCTCCACATCCAAGCATTTGCATTTTGTAACCTAGCTCATCTCCTAGCCCCTAAGGACTATACTTTGCTTCCTTGACAATTTGTGATCATCTTCTTCATCCACGACAGCATCAGAGGACTATGGCATCTAAAGGACTGCAGTTCTTGCTCCCTTTACACTTGTACTTTTCCTTCCAGTGATTACTTCAATTGCCCACTGCCCAGAGGACTATGTTTCGCTCCCTTCGCTGTGAAAATTCCCTACAAGTGCTATCGCTTGATTCAAATAGGACAATGCAATTATCTTCTAAACTTCAATTCCACTAAATCAGCTTTTCTTCTCATAGCATGATTCAATGCATCATCACCGTGTTCTTGCATTTCTAAGTTTCTCTTCTCTCTCAGCGTTTGCCGTATAAACTTTGTGTTTCTCCCTACAAACCCTATTATCTCTCTAGTGTCTTAGTCATTTTTTAGCATCTATATCGTTGCATATCTTGACATAATCTAGCCACACATCAACAAGCCTAGGTATATGTGCAAGTGACTACATAAGCCAACACAAGCTTGGTCACTCTCCGTTTTACAAGACACACGATGTCCAATTGCTTTACCTCTCACCTTACTCTAAGATTGTGCTAGAAGTGGTCACCTTTAATGCCCAAGGCCCAATATATTACTAGCCTCTTTTATTATTTATTTCATTGTTGCCCAACCTACTTTTAATAGATAATCTCATTCACCTTGAAAAGAAGGTGTATTTAATGATCTAAACAAGAAACTAAAAAATGGAACCAAGCATGGAAATGTGTATTCTTGATTATTATACCAAATTCCTCCTACATACTCTCTATCTTTTGCATGTACAACTTGTTTGTGTTGTTATTTGGTTGCTTATTGCCCTTCTAAGAAATTGAGCCTCCCTTTTGATGATTGTGACTTTAGTATTTGCACACGAAAGATGAACATGAGAGAGTGGGTCATTTTAATGGTAAACTTTGTCCTTTAGCCTTTGGCTTCTCTTACTTGAGTTGCCGAGCTTCTCCAACTTTTTCTTTGTTTTTCTTTTCATGCCTTTTATATCAAAATGCTAATAAGCAACTATGAAGCCGAGAATGCTTTGTATGACCACGCCTAGATGATGATATCAAAAGGGAAGCACAACTCAATGATCTTGAAACTGCGGAGCTTGCACGTATGACCAACAAACTCGCTTTATAAAACTAGAGATGAGGTTTAAAAATGGGATGTTTAACCTCCAAAACTCGAAAAACCTAAACATGTTGATATTATTCAAAATCTATTTTGATGCAACATTCAAAATTAGATTTCTTTTCTTGGGCATTATGTTCCACCCAACGCCAAGCTACTAAGTACATGAGTCCCTCATCATAGTAAGGACACCAATCTTGGATTATTGAACTAGCTTATTAATTGAGCTGAGTTTGACTCAATTAAACCTAAACAAGGGTTGTATTCAATTCTAGGACAATCAAAGTTAAATCTACGCTTCCATTTAAATTTAGAAGGCTTGAGCCCAAAGTGTTACTTATGCCCAAATATGGACACTCTTCTAGCTTAAATATGCTTAAGCTTTGCATCAATTTGTGCCATTAACATGTAACTCCAAGTGAATCACACATTCATTGATTTTCCATCAAAGATTAATCAATCTCTTGACACATGAGTTGATAATTCCTTCTACAAAAAGATGGCCCCAAGTAAGCAACCACAAGTCTCTAATTCTGATTTCGAGTGCTTTCTCAAAGCTATTCAATACGTTAGTAAATTTCCAAGTATGACCATCTCGCAAGCTATAAATTATACCTTACAACTCCCAAGTACCTCATTGCTAGTCACTAAGAGACACACTTAAGCTTTTGCCTGACTACAATTACCTCAATCCTCTCATCACACAAAATGGAAACCCCACTCATTGTAGTTGTTATCTTGCCTTCTTGCAACCATTGTAATGATCAGTAGGCCTGATGACATAAAGCAAAACGGCAGTGTACTCCTCCACTCTTGGGCACATGGGCATGGACAAATCTCCGCACTCTAACTAGCACTTGAAAAGAATTCCAGTGTTTGAACTTCAAAATGTTTCCCTATCCAGCTTATCAAAGGCTACCAAATTAACCAACTTACTCCATTGAGCTCTAGTAAGACTCTGCATCACCTTTAAAGCAAACCCAAGCTTCTCCATATAATCTGGATAGCCCTTGCATCTACACCCATGACTCAACTAAACCCTATTCACATTGTAACTGCCCTTGGATTTTATATATATGCTTATAAATATAGACTCCATATACTATCATTCAGTAATGGTACTAAAACCAACCATGCAGCTATGGAAGCATAGCAATCAAAAAGCATACAAGGCAAGAAAAAGACCAAAATAAAAAGGTGGTCCACAAATCCTCATGCCACAAAACAGCTTTTGTTCATTAAAGAAATGTGTTATGTGAATCTAGTATATTTATTTTCCTTTGTCTGGATTAAAATCCAAAGATGACAGCAATCATACAGCATTATAATGTGACTATGCATGTACCTGTGGATTGTTTCTTAAAAAATCTAGAGCGCCTGCATTGCCCCCACCAAGTCCAGGCATCCCCTGGATCATACATCAGGTGACATCATTGGCTCTTGTAGAATGTCATGATGCGAAGCTCCTGACAGTTCCATTCCCATAGATGCAGTACTAACCTGAGGAAAAAGATCCAATGGTGCAACGTTCGGCCCTCCACTTGGTACAGGCCGAGCAAGAGCAGCAGGAGGTGGTGCAGTGGTTGGCGCAGGTGCTCCAGTTGCAGCTGCTGTAGAACCAGGAGCAGTGGCCGCAGGAGGTTGTAGCACAGGAGCAGCCACCTCCGCTGAATCTGGAATGCCCTGGATATCCCATCCCCAAAACAGCCAAAATCAAAACATAAAGAACAAGGTGATACTAATCACAAAGGCCTGCCTCAAGTCAGGATACATATTGAAAGAAAAACACACCATCAATACAAAGGAGGAGACCATTGGTAAACGAAAAGTATTTGGTTAGTAGAGACTATTAAACATTTGCTTTGCATTTTCATATCCAGTCCCACTAAATCGTACTAATGCAAACCTCGAAATCTTGAAGTGCACAAGTAAATAATCCCCAGTAAATTTTCCAAAAGAAGAAATGAATTCCACTCAAATAATGAACTCATTGATAAGAAACTAGGCAAAGGTTAAAGAGAAAAACAATGGACGAAAACGCTAATCATTCATGTCCAATGTAGCCAAGAGTTTCAGAAACTGGAGGTTTCATTTGGCTTTTATACATAGGAAACAGTTTCTTTCAAGTTTACAAACAGCAAGAAACAAGTTTCGCACAAAACAGAAAAAATAGATAGAAGTTTACATGCAATATGAGTTGTGAACATGTCAATAAATTTAGAAATAGAAAATAACCACCAGACTATAAAAAAGATAAGCCTCTTCCTAATTCTTAAACAGTTCAGGCTTCGACTCTTTTGCATCTGAAAATTTTGGTTTCTTAATTTCTTTCAAAGTTGAAGTTGTGTTTGAAATGTGTATCATAAGTATGCAATGCATATATGAGTAACATTTGGTATATTTTTCAAATTTTATGAGACAGGTTTCTATGCAGTACTGTTCACGTCTTCCTTCTTGAAATAGGAAGTCCTAATTAAGAATGGTTCAAAAATTATGCCAATGGCTTTGCAAATACGTATTTCAACAGCCATTTAAATGCTAAAATTTTATACTTGTTCAAAATACAGATTCCCCTGTCACTGTAGAAGGAAAAGAGTACATTGTACAAATACTCCACGGCTCGCTCTGGGTTGTTGAAGGCAGCTCGTAAAGCTCGCAGAACAGTATCACGGTCCCAACTACCACCACCCATATCCATGATCCAATCTACAGTTTCCTGAAGATTTGTACCAGCAACTAGCATAGAGGCAGCTTGACCATATGCATCTGCTGGCCTGAAATAAATATGCCACAAAACCTCATTTCAACCACATGTACTGGGGGAAAAAAACAACTGATAATTATTGTAGCAAGCAGAAGTCACCACTTACTGGGCCAAAGCTGCAGTAGCTGTATTTGCAGTTGCTGATCTGCATAAAATAATGCAACATGTTATGAGCTTTGCAAATGACTTAAGAAAAGTTGACAGACACCATTAGTTTGTTAGCTACAACACGATCATATTCAAAGTCTCACACGATGGGAGTAGCAGTAGTGTCAGAAGTAGGAGGTGGAGCAGGACCAGGAGTGGGACCAGGTGCAGGGACAGGAGCAGGGGCAGGGGCAGGGGCAGGGGAAGGGGCAGGGGCAGGGGCAGGGGCAGCAGGGGCAGCAGGAGCAGCAGCAGCAGTTGCTGCTGGTGAAGCTGGTGTGGCAGGGCTAGGGGCTGGGGCAGGTGGTAATGTTGTAGAAGGAACCTGCCAAAAGAAACAGTCTAAAGCATTGATGCAAGTACTAGCAGTCCTGCAAATACCTTCCTTACAAGGAAGGTCTTGAATGGACTTTTAAAAATCTGAATGAAATCACCTGTTGTGAACCACTTGCTGAGCCAGATGGAGATGGTGCAGGGCCTGCCTTTGTCTGCAAGAATCAGCAATAGACTTTAAACTAAAATAAATGGCAAAAAACAGTAAAAATCAAATAGTAGGTCTGCAAGAACCACTGAATCTTAGCTCTAAGACTTCCGACGATACTAAAATCCCAAAGGAAGTACCAACCCAACTTTATTGTCCTTCAAGTGCAAGCTAGGTCATATACTCACAGTGATCCTGGAAGCTATTGGCTCTTCTAAGCCCTATTCAGATTCATATTCAACCTTACTCAAACTGAAGCAAATATTCAATTTAACTCAAACTGCCTTTATGAAAGAGAAACCTCTCCTAAAGAATGATAATAATTCGAACAACATACCTTTGTCAGCATTACAACCAGAAAGCTGTTCTCTACAACACCGTTCTCCTCCATTGTACTTTCGTCTTTCAGTACTTTGCCTTTGTAAATGAGCAACTGCTGAGACGAAGGGAAAGCCTCTTTGCCCTGTGTATTTTCAATGTGCCTCTTGACTGCCATTACCTGCATTTATAAAAGCACAATGAGACAACTGCGGATCGGTAGAGCAATATACGTGCCACAAGCTGCATCTCACGAAAGCAAAAGGCAATCTCAAAATTGTGGGTGAAACGTCAGTGTCAATGGCACATTGTAACGCGAGGCTTGTCATCTGTACTCCCTCAAATCATAAGTCCTGCACAATTCTTCCAGCCAAGCACCACTAAAGCACTCCTTGCACGAAAACCCTCATTCTAAAGCCTGAATTATTTGATCAACCCCTCTTTTGACATTTACAATGCCCGATTCTTCACTAAAATCTCCCTTTAACGTCTGTATCACAGCGGAGCAGTTCCAGAGGAAAACAAGCTATCGTGCAAGTTAGGGGCAATCCTTGTAACAACTTCCTGACTAGTGAGCATCAAATCCCTGTGGCGTTCGCTGGAAAATGGATCCAACGAGCCTCTGAAGCACCAACTGATCGACAAACCCTAACCCTAGAGAACATCGCCGATTTCATAGACGTATCACGGGAAGATGCGTGAAGTAGAAACGAAGAGAAGAGGACTTACTGTGTCAGACTCGTTGACATCCACGTCGAAGTGGTTGCCCTTGAGCGTCTTGATGGAAATTTTCATGCTGCTCTATCTTCACCGCTACTCGCCCGCGACGAGGAAGAAGAAGAACGAGGAGGAGGAGGAGGAAAGAGGAAGGTGAACAGAGGGACAGAAGCCTATGCGACGACACAGAGAGGAGAGAGAGGCTAGTTTAGAGCTAGCACGACAACAAGGAAGCTTGTTGTCTAAAATAAACTTTGCCCCCGTTCACATCGTTATGTCGATTCCAGATCTCTCCTTTACGTGCAACACCGGTTTCATTCTTGACGCTAAAATCCCCGCTCAAGGCAGCAGTCCTGCTTGCTTGGCCTCTCTTTTTGTTTTCATAGAAAAGTTATAGAATCTCGAGTGTGTGCATTTCTTAAGTGTCAAGACCATAGCGAAAT
The DNA here is from genome assembly GCF_053477565.2 of Lygodium microphyllum. Lineage (NCBI taxonomy): Eukaryota > Viridiplantae > Streptophyta > Polypodiopsida > Schizaeales > Lygodiaceae > Lygodium > Lygodium microphyllum. Next base: position 11,806,612 of record NC_141137.1, on the reverse strand, counting down.
GGAAAACAGTCCAATGGGCGTTGGGCATAACTAAAGTCGCTTTCAAATGTCATAAACCTATCCACTATTTACAAGTTATGGTACTAAATCGAACTTGCATCAATCGACCAGCAATTTGCAATGACAACGCTCGTCCTTTTCAATTGCTACATATGATGTATCTATGAAGAGGAGGAGAAGAAGAACAAATGGAAGTTTTTCTTCTTCTTTTTTACAACCATGAAGTTATTACATGTGGTACATGTTTTGGTGCATTCGAGTACAAAAGTACTATAGAATATGTATGATCCACAATTCCCTCCAAATTTTATGGATGCATGCATCATGCCCTCCTCAACGACCATATGCACAATACAAACACTACACCTTTTTTGTATTGATACACATGCTTGAAGGACTATTCTGGACTGATTGTGCTCGAAAATGTACATAGATGTATTGTTTGCACTTCATTGCCGCAAATCCTTATCGAATTCTATTTAGAATTAAGGGGTGGAAACCTTGGATGCTTTGTCTTGAAGCTCATATATCTAGGACCATAGATTTATTGATTAATAACTAGTGAACCCTAACCCACATTGCTAGTTTGCAAGGGCTTATTGGTGTTGAATGAGCAAGCAAGACTTTATTGTGCATAGTCTATTTGGATATCTCATTGTTGCATCACATTTCCTCTCCTTATATTTCCCTTAAAAGGCTATATGTATCTCTATAAAATTTACGCATTAACTTGTACAATATAGTATACAATAATTCTCAAGTTGTTTCCAAGGAAAGCCTTTACTTTCACTCAATCTTTGAGGGGAGCATCAATCTTAGCATAATGCTTGATGAAGCACCTGCAGAACGACAAGAGACCCAAAAACTTTTGCAAGTATGTGGCATTTATTGGTGAAAGCCAATTTTGCATAGAGTCAACCAATACACTCTAAGCTGTAATATGTGACCCAATTATTCTAATTCATTAGCCATGAATGTACATTTTCTTATTGTGATGAGCACCTAATGTTGCCTCGATGCTCCCAACACCGCTAAGCATGTTACAGGTGCTCCTCATTGTTCTTATTGTAAATCGAGATGTTATCTAAGAATACACGAACAAACTTGGAAAGGAAGGGTTGCAAAACTTTGTTCATCTCCTCTAGAAGGTGGTAAGGGAGTTCAACAATTCCATTGGCACACTTCACAACAAGACAAACATCTATCAATCTAAAAATGTTTATAATAAAACAACCCTCCATCAATGTGAAAATTATGCTCCTTTACCTCTGCTTTACTAATCATCCACTTCTCTTTTTATAATCGAGTGGCAACCAACTGCTAAGTATATCTTTGTGAATACCAATGTAACCTACCAAAACATGACATGAATTTGCCACCCAACCAAGGCATTCATGCATCGTCCTCGTGTATGACTTGATTGCCACCTAGATCATGGAGAACATTAGATTGACTATAAGACTCGTGATCTTCCTTTTGAGCCTCGTCACAACATATCATTACTACATTCTCCCTAGTTTAATAATTGGCTCTTCCCCCTAGTCCTCTATACAAATACTGCTAATAGAATCTTGATATTGCATGTGTGACCAAGTGTTTGTTTGTCATTGCATCCAAAGCATGATCCCTTTTAAGCTTCTTAAGCTTGTGAAGATGTTAGTGCCTGCCTTATAGGGCCCCTAAAGAGAATGGACAAGACATTTTCTTGTCACTATCATCACTCTAAGGCTAATCACCATTGGAGATCTATAAAAAAATTTGGGATAGACCCAACAGTACTAGCAAGCCTTAAAGGGGGAGTAGTGTAAGCTATACTTGAAGCACTCGCATCCTTTATGTCTACTCTTGTAAGCTCTATAAATCCAATTGCCTTGGGCTCCCATGCTAAGATACAAAGCTTGAATTGCAATGTTAATCCAATGGATATCATTGTCCATTCAATCTTTGTCCTAGATGAGGTGCATGAATTCATTTCTTGCATATCATCACACAGGACTTACATAGAAGGACTCCAAACCATCTTATTTCATCCTATGGGTCATAAAGAGGGTGCATAAACTCATTTCTTGCATTTTATCACATTTTCCACTTTTTTCCCACATTGATGTATGGTTTACATGGGGAGCTTTCCAATCTACTCATTTTAAGCATGTGCTTCTCTAGACTAAGAACAAGTATATGTTGTCCCTTTCTTATTCTCTCCATCTTGGGTAGAGTTCGTTCCACGTTTTTTGAGCTAAACTATCCTTATGACATGACTTACGAGTTGAGTATATCAAATTCCCATGCTAAGTGCTTGTATAATCCCCAAGCTACTTACTCTTTTTTTTTCTCCCAAAGTTTATTCCCACGTTAGTCTTCTCCTAAGCTCTATAGCCAGTCAATTCATGCTCCAAGATTTTGCAAGGCTACACAAAACCACCAACATACATATCATGAGAAGCATCCATGTGATTACAAGCACCACATGTTTGGCTCCCTTCCATACATATTCTCATGAAGCACATCTAGCTCTTCATCCTCTTCTACAATGGTCCTAGCAAGGGGGTTTTTCCTTTATAGGCATCACATGCAAATGTAGGTGGAATTTTCAATAGTATAGATTGTTTCACCTCTCAATGCTAAATAGGAGATGAGCTACCATTGCTTGCTTGTTTCTCAAGCGACATGCTAGCTCGTCGATCCAACTTTGAAGTAACTTGCTTATTCTTCTTTCTTAAAGCCTTAGCGGGTGAATCTTCAAAATCCTTGCAAATAAGTCAAACATAGTTTGAATAAAAACCATGTACATGGATGGAGGAGACATTACACAATATGGAATTAGGTTCACTCGAAATGTGTGTTGCAAGCCCCACATTGTCTTCGATTGGATTGGTACAACCCATCCTTTTGTGCTTTTTTGAAAGCATAATGACACTTTTAGTTTGTTATTAAAGTCTCGCTATAATGTACCTCAAGAAATAAAAAAAGAAGATCCTCTTGTCAAACAAATATCAATCACATAGGTAAAATGCCCTAACAATCCTTAAAATTCCCTGGACCCAAGTCTTAGTTCACTACTCTATTGCAAAAACACTCTTTATTACCAATAGTGAAACACAATATGTGGCACATCTACAATTAAACAATCAAGATGGTTGGTAAATCTAAAGGTTAAAAAATAAATAATAGGGGTAATGGTAGTCTAGATTCTAAATTATGTGATCATATCAAGAGGAAGCCAAAGCTATAGCAATGTGATTTAGAAGCAATTGCTACCACTAGTATTCTATCAAAATAAGTACTAGGAGCATGCATTTGTCCTTTTGCAAGAGAACATTCCTATTCTAGTTTGCCCCTTGAAGATGGATAAGCAATAACTCCTTTTCTAGTCCATCTTTTATACAGAGATTTTGGTATTAGACTATGCTTCCTAACCACCACCATGGGGAGAGGGTTATTTGGGATCCTCTTCTTGTACTAATTCCTTAGATAAAGCCATAATAACACTAGAGTATAAAGGGGAACTAACGCCTCATCATATGGCTATGGTACAAGAGAAAATGAGAGGAGAGGGAAGAGACAGTTGCTCCATGAGAGAGAAAATGCGAGAGATCAAAGAAGAAGGAGAAGGCCATAGCCATTCTTGATGTGGTCCCTCATGTGAATGCAAATTTTGATGATTTTTCACAAATCAATTTATGATATTTGAGAAAAATATGAAGTTATTTGATTTTGTGCATCTTTGGGTGCCACCTTTACTCTTGCACCAAGAATTGAGACATCCTTGCAAACCATGCCAAAAGAGAACTAGTGCCAAGTTATTGGCGATGCAAAGTCTATGACATGGCCTAGACATGGTAGGGTTAGGGACACCAAACCATAATTACTAGAGAAGGAAACCCCTACCTTGATCACATTCCCACACCAAGAGTTTTGTATAGTCAACAAAAAGTAGGGCCAATATCCAATGAGGATCACAATAACAAATCCTTTGGCACAATTAAAGGAAAAGGACAATTGCACCATGCAAATTGAATGGAATTTTAAGAAGAATGATATGTCTATAAATAACTCATAGTGTATCCTTGTGAATTTTATTTTTCTCTCCATCTTTTAAAGATTAACGGGAGATACCAATGAAATAAGGAAGAGCATGGTAGCCTCTTATTTGAAACTTTTGTGGTAAAGGCTATCATTCTTATGGTGCTAAAAGCCAAGGATCTACAAGGAACTACCATTTTCAATCAAACAAGTAGTAGAGCAAGGAATATTCTATGCCCATTAATAGGCGCACCTTTCTTTCACTTGTTTTGAATGGATAATAATGGTAGATATATGTGGAATGGGTGTCGGATTAAGCCCTCAGAAAGGGTTAGTACATCCTAGCTAGTAGACACCATGGCTGCTTGGACAAACATTTTGACTCTCTATATCTATTTGGATCCTAAATCTTTGAATAGTCATTATGCCTCTTTGTATCTTGTTGCATGTCAAATATGCATGTAATAACCATGGCTGTACTGCATATTCTATGTGATTTTGAGAAATGAAATTTGAGCAAGCTATAGTGGATTGTGGTTGTGCCCAAGAAAAATAAGATGTTCTCCTTTAAATTCTTGAATGTATCCAAGGAATATGCCTCATCAACAACAAATATCATGGGAAAATTTTGCAAAAACTGCAAACAACATATCCTCTCCACAAGCACAATGTAATGGCTGGGAAAAGAACGAGTATAGAAATACAAAATATCCAATTGTTGAAGGTCAATATCAAAATTGGGATTAAGGCATAGCTTTGGCATGGGCTTTGGATCATTATGAGAGTGTTTATACATAAAAGCCAAATACCACGAAAAACGAGTAGCTACATGAATTGAAGAAGCTGCTAATTGGAAATGTGTCTTGGAAAACCGAACATAATTATGAAATGCTTTTGAAGGAACATCCCATTCTCTTGGAATCATAGACCAATTAATTTGAGGACAGGTTAAATAATCTTTCAAACTCTAGTGTCTTCTTCTAGGCATTTATGAATCAAACCTGGCATATCCACTAACCAATTAAGATGGATCAAAAACAAGAGAATTAGGGGAAGGAATGGGAATAAGAGTCAACAGATGAAGGATATGATAAGAAATTTCATAGAAGGAAGGAAGTGATAGAGATTGTGTTTCAGGAAAACAAATCAAATCTAACCACCACACCACTTATAGTTAAATTTTGATGGACCCACATCATCAATTTCCTAGTGCCTATCAAATTTTGTGGACACTATAGGAAATTGACATCCATAATGATTTGTAATATTGTTCAGTAATCATATCAGTGTAATATTTCATAATTTCCTTAACTTCCTCAACAATATTTGATATAGAGGATTTGTAACCAGTGGCATCACGAGCAATGGCATCATGAGTCACCCAACATAAGGTTTTATGATTTATAAAGGGGTTGGTGGCTACATAGGCCCTTAGTTTACGATGGGACCTTACATGTTGCTCATAGACATCGTGGATCTTGATTGGGTAACATTTGGCCCTACATGTGTGGGTAATTGAGACAACCCTTAATTTAGAGTCCCTCAACTTTGACCCGTGATATTATTAGGTAGTGTAGGTATTGAGTTATATCATGTTAGTACCTCATTTTGCACTATCCGAGTCATTGAGAGGGCTTGCCCTCTTGCTGCATAGGAAGCTTGAATCCTTGACTTACGTATCTAGATCATTTAGTGTAGTGTTACTCAAGTCCAGTTGGTGCGCAAATCGGATGTTGTATGCGAACGTAGCGAGGGTCGGAGGTCCCTAAGAACAAAGAACTCTACTTTTTGCTCAAAATCCAAGAGAATAGACTTACACGACATGAAGCAAAAAGACCAATTGGGTACAATCTCCCCCCATGCCTTGTGTGGGTGCTCCACAAAGCATGTATTTAATATTTTATTCATCTCCAAGCTCCGAAATAGACCAAAATTACAATTAGCATGCTTTAGCTTGTGTGTTTGCTTTTGTCCAAATAAATAATAAAGTGGTTGGGCATCCCAAGAGTCGGGTTGTGCCCAAATACAATGACCAATAATGAATATTTAAATCGTATGTCCATGTGTATACAAAATAATAAATATATGTCAAGCACTTCAATAAATAAGCGTGTCAAAATAAATATTGGCACCATGCCTTAGACGCGCGCCTATCAAAAATGATAATTTCTTCTAAATAACTTGAATACACGCTATTGCCCAGTGCTTCCGAGTGCCACCGCCACCTGCTCTACACATCAACTGAATCATTCACAATTGTTAGAAAATAATAAAATTAAACCGACAAAAGTGAATACCTAGCAGTCTTCAGCTACAAAGTAAATAAATAGGTTCGAACTCTATCCTAACCTTAATTTAATACGAGTGCGCACTCTAAATTCATAAACGTCCATTAATTTAAATATGTATTTTGCGGAATCACCCACTTGCACATTTAATTAACACGACGCTCGAAAAGGACAGGCGTCCCCATCAACTTTTCGCACAAGGAATCCACATTGTGTACGAGCCTTGCCAAATAAATACAATTTTACGGAATCCACCGCAAAACCTCATGGAATCCACAATGGAATATGCCTTCTGGCATCATGAATCCACCTTGTATACGAGCCCCGGCAAATAAATATAATTTTACAGAATTCACCGTGGAATATGAACCCAGGAGGTATATTCCACGGTGGATTTCGCAAATTTATATTTATTTGCCGGGGCTCGTACACAATGTGGATTCCTTCTGCGAAAAGTTGATAGGGACACTTGTCCTTTTCAAGCATCATGTTAATCTAATGTGCAAGTGGGTGATTCTATAGCGGGTGATTTCGCAAAATACATATATAAATTAATGGATGTTTATGAGTTTAGAGTGCGCACTCGTATTAAATTAAGGTTGAACCTATTTATTTACTTTGTAGCTGAAGATTGCTAGGTATTCACATTTGTCGATTTAATTTTATTATTTTCTAATAATTGTGAATGCTTCAGTTGATGTGTGAAGCAGGTGGCAGTGGCACTAGGAAGCATTAGGTGATAGTGTGTATTCAAGTGTCCAATCAATCATATGTTGTATAACATCTTCAGATTGCGGTCCATCTTAATTGGCAGTAGATCGTTGAAGACTGGCCAATTTAGCTTGCAAAGTTTGACGTGCTCTGTGTTCCTCTTGAAGCTGCATCATAATTAGGTCCAGTTTTTGTTCCATCATTGGTTATGGTAGATCACATTTGGCCATAAAATCTTCCATATTTTGATCAATCATCCTGCAAAATTTCAAACAACCTCACACACTTGAAATCTTGTTAGTGGGATGAGCGTAGCTCAAGGTTGGGTTTACAAGGCTTGCTTTTTTTTTTTTTAAAAAGTGGCTTTTTAGCAATCTTTCTTCTTCACAGTTACGGAAATTGATGTCGGTCTTCTTTCAAGCGGATATGTCTTCCATATAGTCTGTGTGTGATTCTCTAATTGCTGGAATTCGTCTTTGTCACAACGCAAGTGTGAACAGGGGCTCGCAAAGAGGTTAAAAACCGATTCGAGATCAACCAGTGTGAATTGTTGCTATGGAAGAGATTGAAGAATGGTAGCTTTAAGCTTTAGAAAAGCTTAAAAACTTTAAGATTAAAAGAAACTTAATGATTTTAAGCAATCGTTTTGAGGATGGTGGCATATCTTGGCTGACGTCGACGGCCGTGAGTGCATGTTGCTACCGCAGTTGGTTGAATTTTGGAGACTAAGCTTTTTGTTTAAAGCTTATTAAGCTTTTAACTCTAATCTCTCTTCTCTTTGCTAACTAACCAAGGAAAAAAAAATCGTGTTTGATAAGGGAGCTTCCCAGGTGGTCCTCCGTCAATAGAGGCTGGTTCTTCGAGATCCGACTACGTAGCAAGGGGTTCTTCACCGCTAGGAGAACACACTGGTATTGACGGATTGTCGCGAGACTGACTGTAGAGCCCGTTCGTTCCAGGAGCTTCGCCTTCATGCGAGATGGTAAGCGATTGAAAGCCCTCGATCTCAGCTTCGCTCTGATACCAGTAGTGCGCAAATGGAATGCTGTATGCAAACGTAGCAAGCGCCAGAAGGTCCCAAGAACAAAGAACTCTACTTTTTGCTCAAAATCCAAGAGAATAGACTTACACGACATGAAGCAAAAAAACCAAATGGGTACAATCTCCCCCCATGCCTTGCGTAAGCTCTCCACAAAGCATGTATTTAATATTTTATTCATCTCCGCACTAAAAAACAACCCAAATTTACAATTAGTATGCTTTAGCTTTTGTGTTTGCTTTTGTCCAAATAAAGAATAAAGCGGTTGGGCATCCCAAGAGTCGGGTTGTGCCCAAATACAATGACCAATAATGAGTATTTAAATTGTGTGCCCATGTGCATACAAAATAATAAATATATGTCAAGTGCTTCAATAAATAAGCACGTCAAAATAAATATTGGCGCCACGCCTAAGATGCACGCCTATAAAAAATGATAATTTCTTCTAAATAACTTGAATACATGCTATCACCCAGTGCTTCCCAGCGCCACCATCGCCTACTTTACATATCAACTGAAGCATTCACAATTGTTAGAAAATAATAAAATTAAACCGACAAAAGTGAATACCTAGTAGTCTTCAGCTATAAAATAAACTGACAAAAGTGAATACCTAGCAGTCTTCAGCTATAAAATAAATAAATAGGTTGAAACTTTGTCTTAACCTTAATTTAATACGAGTGCACACTCTAAACTCATAAACGTCCATTAATTTAAATATGTATTTTACGAAATCACCCACTTGCACATTAAATTAACGTGACGCCTGAAAAGGATAGGCATCCCCATCAACTTTTCGCACAAGGAATCCACCTTGTGTACAAGCCTTGGCAAATAAATATAATTTTACGGAATCCACCACAAAATCTCACTGAATCCACCATGGAATATGCCTCCTGGTATCACCAATTAAATCATAAGATCCAACTCTCTTAAAAAGAATTGCAATTGAGCGGTAGGGAGTAATTAGATGGTATTGTCCAAACAATGAAGGATTTTGTGTAGCTTCTCAGTGTATGTTTTTACACTTTCATTGAATTTTTATCAAGTTTCATTTAGAACACAGCCAATATTGGCTCCCCTTTTTAGGAAAGAACTCTCTATGAAATGCTATGTAGAACACTTACATAGTGGCCATCGAATTTACTGTAAGTCGGTAGTACCACTGGGTTGCATTTCCCTTTACAGTCATACTGAAGAACATCAAATGATGTGCTTCCTTATTGACTTTACAATTAAATATAAGGTTTTGGAAGCCTTTGATATGTAATTCTACATCTTCATTTGGACTTCTACTACAGATAGGCAATGGATATCCTAAAGCGGGTAGAGTGGTAGTGGTCACTGGGATTTGTATTGCTTGAGGGGGTATTAAGGGTGGTTGTGCCATTTCTGTGGATATGGAAATAGGCTTAGGAGGAGGGACAAGTATAGTGCTACTAATGGCACTACTAGATGGTGGTATTGATCCATCACTTCAACTGGTCTTAGAAGGAGTTGACTACCCAACTTGAGGTGTTAAGGGCAAACTACCACTTTTGCATGTACTGGGACTACTCTTACTATGAGGGGCTATAAAGCCCCTAACTTTAATGGATACTAGACTAGTACAATCCAAGGAGTATTTGCAAATTTTTATTACTTATTTCCTTAGCAATTATGTACATTGCTCTCATTGGATTCGAGAGATCTCTAGCATGTGTTAATGTTTTTGCCTTAATGGCTCTTTCTCTACTTCTAAGCGAATAGTTATATACTCAAGAATCAAGTCTTAGGTCTTTTTGAGAATCTAGAGACTCCTAGTAAATGCACCACCTGCTCGGATCTAAAATGTGTCACAATGGCTTTGACGCCTCTAGAAGGGCTCCTAAACATGCCAAATGATCCCACACAACCTCGTGGCAAGGAGCATATAGGTGCTATAAACAATCCTTCTATAATTGCTACATTTATAGATGCAATTTTGGATTGTAGCCCAAGTAATTACCTCTCCCAACTCCAAGCAAAGGGGTTTTCCATATGCAGGTGACTATCTTACCTCAAATCACATACATAAAGGGCATCCCCTTGTTGTGGCCCTTTACGGCTCTCCTACATCCCACGGATTGGCCCTAGGATATGCTGTCTAAAACTTATAAAACATTGTAACATACTCCTCTCTTGATATTTATAATTCTAGAAGACATAACCTCACATAATATTTCCTCAAATAAAAAACACGCTAACCTACAACTAGGGATTCTCTTCCACTCCACGTTGGTCAGTAGGTTTTTCGAGCAATTGCTATGCATTTAGGAGGTTTATTTTGATACCATACTTTTATACTCTTTCTACGCAAGGTGGAATACTCTAAAGTACACAAAAAAAAAAGAACAACAACATCGTGTTCTATGTGCACAATCATATCTTTTCACGCTTTTCACCATACGTATTGCGGCAATGTAGAAGATAACACTGAGAAAACCCGTGCTACTATCTTTTTTACACAAAATTTTTGACATGTATGCATATGAAAAATATTTAAAAATCTACACATTTAATCTGATTTTTCTCTTCTCACCACCCCCTATAAATAATTTTTGTAAGCATTGCTATATTCTTAGGTTTGTAGTAAAATGAAAAAAAACGCATACGAATGCACCTTAACACACTATACCATTCAATTTTTTCATTTTCGAATAAAACAAGACTTATTGTAAAATATTCCATAAAATCACTTTATTTATCATTATTTTGAGATATTGTTGATGCTCCACATAGCCGCTAGTAGTCACCTTCACACTCCCTTGCTCCATTACTTGAATTGCAAGGTCGACATTACGTTATATTGAAAGCTACAAGAGGGAAAATGAACTTTACTACCCTTACTTCATGCAGCATGCACATTATAATCTCCACAAGTCCATAATTGATACAACTTTTCAAAGATCCTCGATGTTAATGCCACAATGCAAAAAAAGTTGTACTTGTTCCAACCCAGAGACTTATGACCTTCATTTTTCACATTTCTCAGACACTTCATCAATTGCCCTAGCCCTTCCTTCATCAACACCTACAATTACCTTTGTCTTTTGATCAAGCTTTTGGAGCATGACATTACCCCTTATGAGTAAAGAGCACCCCCTTTATTCTTTGTTATTAATAAAGGCATAGATAGGATAGACATGTTACAATTGCACCTACATGCTACCCTTTTCCCATCCTTTTGTGTGGCACAACTAGAGAACATGGTGGTGGATAGCTGGTTTGCTTTATGTACCAATCCCTTTATCTAGAGTCTTTTATCAAACCATGGAATGTAGTAAAGTTTATATGCTTAGCAAGGAATGTCTTGGCCTCACCTTGCAACCATTAATGGAGGAAGAAACTTAAAAAATAAGGGTGTTAAAAGAGAGAGAGAGAGAGAAAATCAAATAAAAAGAGAAGAAAAGCTCTAGTTTGGATAAGCACATAGCACAAACACTACACCTAGAGATCCTCAAGCTAGGCATTGTCATGAATCGTGTGGTGGAGAGACTTGCTTGAGTTGTTGTGCTAAACACACACCATACACACAAGAGGAAACTCACTCAAGAACAGAAGAGAAGAGATGGAGGCCAAAATGTTTTCTTGCTAGTTTCTTCTTATCCTTTTTCAAATAATACAATTTACACAAGCGTAGATAAGATACAACATAAAGGAAAGTGGTCTACTATGTCAAACAATGTATAATTGACTATACTAATCAATTGGTGCTATAACTATGCCGAATGTAGGTAGGTGCAATAAACTAAACTATAATAAGTGATAAGTTAGTGTCCATGTGAGAATCATAATGACTACGAACATGCTAAGTGTAGACATACAGACCCATCTAGGTAGGCAGTCCATCCTCAATGTCTACATGTGTTGAGCTTGCCATCTCAACACTCCCCCTTAAGTGGAACTGTATCTTTGCAACTCCAAGTAAGCTTTGAAAAATTTGAAGCTTCTTTGCACCCAATACCTTTGTGAAAATGTTTGCTAACATATACCAAGTCAATTTCACATGCAAGTACCTTCTCTCTCACAAAGTAATAATGCATCTCAATGTGTTTTGTCCTAGCATAGAACACTGCATTTCTAGCTAGCTATATGTTGCTCATGTTGTCATAGTGAATGATAACTAGACCATCTCCCTACACATCTAATCACCCCATAGCTTTTGCAGTCATACCATCTAATATGTTGCCATAATAACACCTTTGTACTCAGCCTATGTACACTCGATAAAGCAAATATAGGTTGCTTTTTGCTACTCCATGTAGTTGCTACACTACCAATAAAAAATATAAATTCGTTGGTAGATCTTTTGTTAGACATACTACTAGCCCAATCTACATCTGTATATCAAAACACTTGTATATCCTTACTCACCTCATTAAAAAGTTTAGAATGTAAAGTGGACTCACATACCTCCATATGCATCTAATTGCATCCAAATGAGGCTTTCTAGGCATCTGCATAAATTGATTGACAAGGCCAACAATATAACTCACGTATCCAAGCCATATACCTTTGTGACAACCATATATAGTCATCACAATTGATCACCTCAATACCAAGAAAGTACATTCTCTCACCCAAATCCTTCATCTCAAACTTCTTCTTCAAATGGTTCTTGACTTTTGTGATTCCACTATCATTGTCACTTGTAATGATCAAGTCATCCACATAGATGACTATGATAGACAAACATGCATCTCCCTTTCTCACATAAAGTGAGTAATCAACGCTAGAAATGTAAAAGCCAATGTTGACAAGATACTCTTTGATCTTGTTAAACCATGTTCTAGGTGCTTGCTTTAACCCCCCATAGAGCATCTTCTTTAACTTACACACATATGCTACAAACTCCAACCTTTGGCTATTACCAAAGCAATCACATATCTAACACTTGCCATCCTAGCAACTAGATTGAATGTATCTTCATATATTATGCCTTATGTTTGAGCATAGCCCTTTGTAACCAACCTAGCCTTATAGCTGCTAATAGAACCCATTGCATTATGCTTAGTTTTGCAGAGCCACTTACATCCAATAGCTTTCTTGCCCTTAGGAAATAATACTAGATCCCAAGTCTTATTGGCTTCTAATGCAACGATCTTCTCATCCATTGTTGCATCTCGATGAGTATGACCAATAACATCCTCAAAATAAGTGGCTCAACATTCTCAACCACCTTTACTGTATAAGCATAATGGTGAGTTGTATAACCTTCAAAATCGAATCTTCTAATAGGGTATTTGACCTTGCTAGACCTGCATATCAGTGGATCACTTAGTGGAACCTTTACATTACCATGTACTCTCTATACACTTGCTGTCTTGATTGAAGGAATACCAAGTTCATCATCCAAAATCTCTAAACCACTAGAATCTCTCTCAAACCCAAATGACTAGCGGATGCATCATTACCATCTGACATTTTTTTCTTTTCTTTGTCTTTACCTGTAACACTACTAGATGTACCTGAAGATGTGGGATTGCTCCTGAGTCTAAAAGGCTAATTGTAGATGCAATACGAGATGATGTTTCTTGTCCATTAAGGCTCCACAATTCTTGATTTTCTTTATGCACATAACTATCATGATCATGATCATCATCAAATGCATCATCACTAGATGCATTCCGACTACTCATCTCATAAAAAATGATATCCTTGCTCACTCTAAACTCACCTGTGACATGGTTATAACAACGATATCCCTTCTACTCTCAAGAGGATCCAATATAATATATATTTTAGCATTTGGATCAAGCTTCTTTTAGAGCTCATTTGACACATGAACATATGTAATACAACCAAACACTTTCAAGTGTGACACATCGGGCTTATTTGCTTGTAAAGCATTCATTGGGGATCATTCTATAAACTGTAGTTGTGGGAGTTTTGTTCATAACACAGACAACAGTATGAATAGCTTTATATCAAAAATATTTTGGCATACTTTTTTTGACCATTAATGCTTGTGCAACTTTTGCAGTATGTCTATTTTTTTTAATGCAACCCTATTTTGGGATATACCTGTAAGTAAACTATCTCTTTATCCCATGAGATCTCAAAAAGTCACTGAACTCATTAGAGAGGTACTCTCCCCTTCCATTTGACCTCAAGCAGTTAATTTTTAAGCCCGTTTTCGTTTCAACAATAACCTTGAAAGTTTTGAAGTGCTCAAATACATCACTCTTTTCCTTCATGAAATATATTCACAACTTTCTTGAACAATCATTAATAAACATGATAAAATATTTGCTATTATGAAGATATATGTTTCGTGTAGATCCCCAAACATCAGTACGTATAACATCAAGTATATTTTTGCTTGCATCTCTATTATGCAAAGAAGATTGCCTTGCCTGTTTACCAAATTGACATGCTTCACACACTTTATAAACTTATGTAACTCTAAAAGCAGACAACCTTGTAACAAACCCTTTGGACTACATTAATTTTATCCTTTGTACATTTGTATGTCCAATGCATTTGTGCCATATTTCAATGTCTGCAACCACACTTTTTCCTTTAGTATACATAACATGAATTCCAACATCTAAAGTGAATATGCGGTGAGCTCTACTTCCTTTTGTGACCAATCTACACTTATCATTAAAATCTTCCACAAAGCAACCTTTTACATTAAATTCAATCTGTAACCCTTGCTTTACCATTTTACTAATAGATACTAAATTCTTTGTGATGAATGACCCATGTAATACATTTGACAGACTCTACTCGACCATCATGCGAGGACAAAGGAACTTTTCCAATGTGTGAGATTAGGTGGCATGAATTATCACCCATCTACACATAACCTGGATTTTGTGAAACCAGTATCTCTCAAAACCATTCAAAATGACTGGTCATATGATTAGATGTACATGAATTGACATACTATACATAATTATGTATCCCCTTTTCTATAATAGCATTCATCATATGCTGCATAACAAACAATCACTCATTTTTGTCTTCATTTTGTTGTGAAGATGATGCATAGTTTCCTTGCTACAATTTACCACTGTGGATATAATCCTTCTTAGCATAACAAAGGATTGTAATATGATCCGTTTTGCCACGATAATGATAAAAAATACCAAAATTACTAGAACCTATGTTCTGCCATTAACCCCTTTTTCTAAAGCTCCTCTTGTCTCTAAAGTTTCCATGGCCTCCTGAAATCTGCATTTCATCAAATTGGTGATTTAACTTGTTTTGTTGGTTATTATCAGCATGTCCCATACCATGGCCTCTTGGAGAGGATTTGCCACATACCCTTCGTGAACTTAAGTAATATGCTTGGACCTATTCACTACTTCTTTCAGAAAATTCACCATGTATATTGAACTTTTTCATGATCATGAGAGAGACCAACTCATCAAATATAAAAAATGGATTTCGTATATATATAAAAGTAATAAAGGATTTCTAGGCCTTCTCATTATTAAGGCCACTCAAAGTAGAGGAAACCAAATCATCATCATCAAGCATTGTATCAAGAGCTGCTAAGACATCTGTAATGCTTTAAAACTTTCTTATTTTCAAAGTATTCACTGAGTTGAATCTTTCATGTCTTTGTGTTTAGTGAAAATATATTCTCAAAGATCGTCCAAGTTACATATGAAGTTTTTGCATTTCTAATATGCCCCAACATAGTGTTATCAATGACTATAGACAACCAATATATTACCTTTCTGTCTTTTTCATTTCACTCTTTCCACGCCTTTAATTCTTATGGAGTCACATGATTACTTAGCTGTGGCTCCTTTTCTTCATCTAAAACAAACTCATAGGGGCCTTTTCTAATAAGAAAGTTTATCACACAAAACTTCCATGATGGGTAGCTATTATTGTCTAGCTTCTTAATGATAGGGTTTCTACTATTGTCTGCCATGATTACAAAATTGATACAAAACAACAAGCAAGTCTTTTGTAACCTTTCACAATAAATGCACAACAATATACCAAGCACTCTTTTTCACTGATTACTCTCAATAGTACATATAATGTGCAACTTGTTTTAGATAAAACTTGTGTTTGCTTCCTAGCAAACACCTTAGAACTTACAGATTCAAAATCTATAACATGTGCATCCACTTTTAGTCAACACAACTAAAATCATAGTATACCTTGAAACTATTATTTGTAACCTTGTGAGTCTAAAACAGAGCTCGAAATGGCCTCAAATTGCCAAAGAAGCAGCAGAAAAGCCCTAAAGGGCCAATCTACAAAATATACAATGCTCTACTCACACACCAAATCTCATAACAATATGAGATTTTCACTCTACTCTGCTTTCAATGCCTCCACAAAGCATTATCCAAGAGAAAGAGTGGAAGAATGGGAGAGCTTCTTACCCATTGCTTGCTTGCTCAAATCCTTACTTCTTCTCCTTTACTGAAGCCTTCAAAACTAGCCTCTCGTAGTGGCACTGGTTTGGTACCATGTCATGAATCATGTGATAGGGGGACTCGCTTTAGCTGCTGTGTCTAACACATACCATACATATAAGAGAAAGCTCACTCAAGAACACAAGAGGAGAGATGGAGGCCAAAACATTTTCTCACTAGTTTTTTCTTATTTTTTTCACACAATACAATGCAGACAAATTATAGATAAGATATAGCATAAAGAAAAGTGGCCAATTAAGTCAAATAGTGTATAAGGGACCATACTAATTGACTGGAACTATAACTATAACTATGTAGTTGTAGGTAGGTGTAACAAATGAAATATAATAAATGATAAGTCATGGCCATGTGAGGATCATAATGACCATCAACATGGTAAGTGTAGACATGCAGAACCATCTAACCAGGTGCTCCATCATCAATGTCTGCATGTATCGAGCTTGCTATCTCAATAGGCACGTTGTCCCATGGCCTTGGTCGTCAGTTCCTTTCTAACTGCTATTAAAAAAACCAATTCTCAAAGATTGAATGCCTCATATTTCGATATTGACTCTAAAGAGAGTGCTACTATCCAAAAAGCTATAAAGGCATGTACTTGGTTGACACTCAGAACAGGGAAATGGAACTATCCGTTTGAGTCATTATCAGTGTCATTGTCCATCTTACACAAGAATGTGTTTATGAGTCCAAGCTAATCTATCTTGGAACCTAATTCACTTGTGTAACAGTTAGTCTATCTAAGTCTATGTCATCGTGAGTTGTATATTCATCTTCCATCCTCCATAGCTCCTGCCATGCTCTAGATCTGCATTTGTGATAGTTTTCTAGGTGTGGTGCAGTGCCTATGGGAGCATTTTTATTCTCTCTCTCTATCTCTATCTCTCCATCTCCTTTTTTTGGAGTAAATATTGCATTTTATACGACAAGGCTTATGGCCTTACAAAAAAGAATGGAAAATATCAAAGATTGAGAGGCCAATCATGAGAGTGGTTGTAGCTCTTCATATTATCATGTACTGGAGTGCGTGCAGGATGAATATCAAGTGTACTAATTTGAAGGACAAGTCTTAGTGTTGGGGCAAGTGTTGTTAAAAATATTATATAAGCAATAACATCAAGGACCACATTTCCTTGGCCCAATTTGCTATGTGATTCTATAGTTGTGAGGATTTTATTCAATAGAGAGTGATCTATTAGTTTAGGTACTTTGACATTGCATGCAATTGCAAGTACTCATTAGAGGGAAGTAAAAGCTATGTAAGTTGGATCATTCTTGGAATCCCATATAGGTTGTCTTTTCTTAACAAGAGTTATTAGTTGAGCTCCTATTTTCACTATTGAGGCTCACATGGTAAATAGTTTCTTGTCATGCTCACTTTGTCATTATGCTTTTAGTTCTAGTACTTGTGCCTCCTCCATGCTTTTTATACACTTTTAATGCAAAACAAAGGAATCAAGAAAATATATTTTGTGTTGGGCTTAAAGGCATGCTGCATGAGCACAATGATCATTTTTAGGTGGTGTACGCAAATATGTTCTTGTTCATCCCATGTCAATGGCCGTTCTAGGAACATTTCATACTCATTAGCCAATATCCCTAAGCCCATATGAACAACGACATATGAAAATAATTTTACATTATTATCGATTTCTTTGTAGTAGGACTCAATAGCTTATTGGTTCTCATTTTGCACATTTTCTTTTGCCATTTCCACAACAAATCTTACTATCCATTTTGGATTTAGGTTATCTAGGGATTTTGGGTGAGAAGAGCACTTGCAAGCATTAGGTCAGTTATGCCTTGACTCTTACTGCTTGTTTCCCATTTCATTACAGCATTAGGAGTTGGTTTCTTGGAAAGATTGAGTGTTTTAGTTGTAGTTGGGGGGTTGATGGTGGAATTTTTGGATCCCACTATGAATTGGGAAGTAGTGGCTACAATATCATTTGATTTAGATATATGGACATTGTAGGCCATTGTTGAAGTGGATCATGAGATTGGTTGAAAATATATTGGGGCTTGGTTGTTTGGGAGCATGTGAGATAGTACTTTTGGCTTCTCCTATTGTAGGTTGATTGGCACTTTGTTTTTCCCAGTAGAATCCATGTTAATGGCCTTGGCAATGGCATGAGGCTATGGTTGTCATGTTTCCCCTATCTTTTGGGTAATGAAGGTTTTGATCTAGGAGATTTGAAGCATTAGGTGAACTAGTGATCATTGTGGGTTTTTGCTTGTCAATGTCTACTTTGTTTACTATCTTCTTAGTATGTTCTTCTAGGCTAAGATGAGTTGCATTGCAAACATTTGATGATTTTGACTCTTTCTCTCATGGGGATTGCTTCTTAAGAGCTTTAGATATATGGCCAATAGTTAGCAATAGCTTTACATTGTTGACTTTCAAGAGTTGTAAGTTTTGTAGTCTTCTTGTGGTAGATGAGAATTGGACCTTTAGAGATTGACTCTAATAGTCTAGGTAGTAGGTCATTGCAGGTTCTAATTGGGTATTATGTTAGGATCCCATTCTCATTCTCCACGAGGGCGTTAGAGTTTTGTTTGAATGTTTGGCACCTATGGTCTCAATTCCATCATTGTCCATATAGTGTTACCATTTTTTATTGATTTTTATTTCGTCAATAATTGTTTTCTTGCATACCCCCTATAGACGAGATAAATACTAGAATAATTGTAAGAAAAATCATGTGGGAATAGTTGGTTAAAGGTAAAATGCAAGTATTTTTCTTATTGGGGGTAATTTCCTCAATAATTGTTTTCTCGCATACCCCTTGTACATGAGTTGAATGCCCAATAGAGAGGAGTGATAAAATACAAGAGTATTGAGAATTAGAGAGAAGGCAAATACTGAAATACTCGAAATATTTTCCCAAAGTCAACACTCCTTTTTATCTTTTCCTATCCACTTTCTTTTTCTCCATCCAATATGCCCCTCACAAAAAGGTTAGCGTGTCAAATGAGGCGAGTTTGCTTCTTCATCAATATTCAATGCAAAGAAAATTGTAGACATTGGCGCTATCAATTCTAGCACTCAAAATCACATATTTTATGCTTAAATATTCAAGGAAATTTTAGAGAATAATAGATTATTTCTACCTTTAATAGGAAAAATTCCAAGAGTTTTAAATAGCCAGAATTATAAGCATTAGCCATCTCATTAGCAATGATGGAAACTAGTTATAACATTAGAGGCCTTCTTGAAGTGTTCTCATGTGTGGATATTGGAATAAGTATGAATATGATACAAAAGGATTATGCATGGGTGAAGATATCAAACCTACAAGAAGTGCACAACCATGAGGATGGAGACGTTACAATAATATTAAATGGATTCTTGTATGTACATAAAAAGTATTATTTAATTAATGGAAGTGTGCTAGCTAGAATGAAGGCTAGTGGTAGAATTGCTACTTGATAAATTATATGTTTTAACTTAGTTAAAGTCATTTCTGGTTATGGATGGATGTGGCTGATTTTGGATGTGTTTGAAAATATCAAGTAGAGAAGATATGATGATGTAGTGTAGATTTGTCACAAGAGACAACAATATAGTTTGTGTGATGATGTAGTGTAGATTTGCCATAAGAGATAGCTCTATTTTTGGTACAAACTCACCAAAGAGGTAGCACCACGAGTGGCATGTACTCTCCCCGAGGTATTGCAGTCACAACTTACACCTAGTCAATTTATATCCATCTAGAATGTAGGCCACCACCTAGAAGAGAGTTTAAACATGCGAGGAAGATTCATCCCTTAAGGTGGTCAAGAACTAGTGGGACAGTAATAGTAATACTCGAACTAGTTCTAAGCCAGGGAAAGAATCCTCAGCGGGCATAGCACATGAGGTTAATACACTGGAGATACCTTGAGATAAAGAGAGGGTACATGGTGGGACATGTTTTGTATGGAAGGTTTGGTCCTACAACAACTCGTAACCAGACGGCCCTAGTAAAAGAAGGGTAGTTACTTAGTTGGAGAAGAAATTTGTATGAGTATGATGTAGTGAGCATCGAGAGCCAAGAGATTATGGGATTGTTATCACTTGTAACCAGACGGCCCTAGTAAAAGAAGGGTAGTTACTTAGTTGGAGAAGAAATTTGTACGAGTATGATGTAGTGAGCATTGAGAGCCAAGAGATTATGGGATTGTTATCACTCTAAAGAAGAGAGTAGATTTTTGAAGAGATTAATGATGCAAATGTTTTGAAATGACTATCTTTATTACTTTTACGTTATGCTTAATGAGGACGTGAAACAAACCTAGTGCGAAGTATTAATTAAGAAAGCTACTTTTAAATATCAAACATTGTATTAATATGCTTTGTTTAGAAACCAAAGAGAACCACATTTAATTGGAAAGCGAGCAATCATCTTTTTTTGATGGAAAATGATCGATGTTTGGGTGGACTCAATAAGTCGAGTGCTTTCATCTTATGGAAGTTTTAGGAAAAGAGCTAAACGTTGACTTTTCCTAGGGGTTTACTCTTAGATCTTGATCATGTGCTATTTTAGGGGAATAAAGATGAGATTTTGCCTTATGGATAGGGGGGGTAGAGTTCCTCTACCCTTTATCTCTCACTCAACGAACCAAGTGTGGAGATTGACCTACTCTCAATCTTGTGGGGTCATAATGTGATTGCATGGACTAAGTGCTAGAATGTTGCTAGAGATTGTTAAGTCTTGTAGAAACATTCGGATAAATCCTTGTGGGTCAAGGCCATTGTGGGTCAAGGCCAAGTGCTTTGCAATCAAGTAGACTGAGGGCTACC
The DNA here is from genome assembly GCF_053477565.2 of Lygodium microphyllum. Lineage (NCBI taxonomy): Eukaryota > Viridiplantae > Streptophyta > Polypodiopsida > Schizaeales > Lygodiaceae > Lygodium > Lygodium microphyllum. The sequence continues at coordinate 11,785,342 of NC_141137.1, read as the reverse complement.
CACTTAACCCAAAGTCCAATTATTCTTGTGGAGTGGGGATGGAGGCAATTGAGATAGACTCTAGATGACTACCAAATGTTACATTATGTAATTAAGTGATGGATATATTACATGTGGTATCAAAGAAATTTATTATTACAATCATGATAAAGCATTGACAATAATCATTTAAAAAATTATTAAAACAACCCAATATATTGCTAATGGTCTATTTGACAGGTCGTCTCTGGAAGTGATTGTGAAAAGAAAATGGATTGTGCATCATCGCAAGAGCAATTCATTATGCATGGACATGATCAAGGGACATAATAAAGTAAAAGAATGCAAGGTAAAATGCTTGTCACTTACTAAAATTATTATCGGTCTTATAATTAGAATTCCATAGAGATAAAATGAAGCTTTTGCTTACGAAGCAATGAATTGGATCTATCTCTTAGCAACAAAGAAGTTGAAAGAGGAATATTCATGCTCCAATCAATAACCAGGGCATTGGCCTATAAACTAGGATTTTAACCTTATCTCAAAGTATTTCATGAAAGCCTTTTGAAGCCTTATGATGTCCTAGATATGTAATATCAACTCAAGGAATTTCAGAAGTTTAACCTGATAGAATCCTAGAGATAAAGGAAAAACACGAGAACTGACTTACAAGGATCATGCAAGAACCAATAGTTGCAAAAAAAAGACAAGACATTGCAAATGAACCTTTTGCATAGAACTCCCCTCCCAACTCACATGAAAATCACCTCAAGAAGAAGAAAAAAAAAATGATTTTAATATAAATGTTAAAGAGAGAACGAGAAGCTGTATGCACAAATGATGCATGTAAAGTACGTGGACAAGGGCAAAAGTGAATAAACAAAGCACGTAGAAATAATTGCTAATATTAAGGTTTTCTTAAATCTTAATGAGATAGGAAGAAGAAGATAAAAAGAAAAATATAAAGGAGTGGGGATGGCCTAATTTTGGCAATCGACAACCTTCTTTTTCCCTCCTCCCCCATCCCCCCTCCTGCCATATGATGCTACCTTGCTCCCCCATCACTATCATTATCATTATCATCACCTCTCCCTCTCTCTCCCCCCTCCCCCGTGGATAGTTCCAATAAAGACATTTTGACATGGATTTTTGACTTTTTGACAATTAAATCTTTTACTCTCCTCTTGCCACACACTAACGCCTCAAAGATCCCATGACATAAGCAGGATCCCCATTCCCCTTCCTCCCCTCCCACAACTATAAAAGGAAGGTCAATCGTTAGTAAATGGCACGAGAGGCAAAATGATCCTCGATAGAGAGGAGTGATAAAATATAAGACTGTTGAGAGTGAGAGAGAAGATGAAGATTAAAAATCTTGAAATACTTTTCTAGAGTCAATAATCATTTTTATCTCATCTTATCCACTTCCTTTTTCTCTATCCATTATACCCCCTTGCAAAAAGGTTAGCATGTCTAATGAGGCAAGACCTTCCAATATGGCAGATCCATCTTTAGTAGCGCTAATTTAATGCAAGGAAAGCTATACTGGCCAATGACACCATCAATTCTAATGCCCAAAAACATATATTTTATGCTTAAATATTTAAGGAAAAGCGTAAATGTTCAAGAAAAAATTACAAAAAAGAGAGATTATATGTACCTTTAAAATGCAAAATTCTAAGACTTTAAATAGCAAGAAATATAATATTAGCCATCTCATTAGCAATAATGAAAACTATACAACAATAAGGCAGTTATAAGGTTAGAGGCCTTATTGAAACGTTATTATGTGTAGATGTTGGAATAAGTATGCACATGATACAAAAGTGTCATGCATAAGTGAAGATATCAACCCTACAAGTGCATGACCATGAGGGTGGAGAGGTTACAATAATATTAAATGTGTTTTGTATATACATAAAGAGTATTGTTTGATTAATGAAAATGTGTTAGCTTGAATGAAGGCTAGTGGTATATTTGCTACTTGATACATATGTTTTAGCCTAGTTAAAGTCATTTTTGGTTATGGGTGTGTGCGACTGATTTTGATATGTTTAAAAAGATTAAGCAAAGAATATGTGATAATGTAGTGCAGATTTGCCATTGTAAGAAGTAGAAGTATGGTTTATGTGATGATATAGTACAAATTCATTGCAAGAGGAAGCACTAATGTTGGCATAGATTTTCCACAAGAGATAGCACCATGGCAGTATGTACTCTCCCCAAGGTATTGCCATCGTTCATCCCTTAAGGTGGTTGAGAACTAGTGGGATTCTGGTAGTAATACTTGAATTGGTGCTAAGACAAGGAAAAATTTCTTGGTAAACATAGTGCATGGGGTTGGTGCACTAGAGAGACCCTGAGATGAAGAGAAGGTGTAGGGTGGGAAAGATTCTATATGGAAGGTTTCCTCCTATAATAACACATAACCAAAGGGCCTTGATCAGAGAAGGGTAGTTATGTAGTTAGTCCTAAGATGAGAAGAAATATGTACAAGTATGATGTGGTAAGCATTAGGAGCTTGAAAATCACTATAAGGACATGAGGACATACCGATGGTTGTTTTCAACGAAACTAGAGGATATATCAAAGAATATAGCAACAATCAAAGAAATAATATTTTATTTAAGGAAAAACAAAGAAGTGCTAGTCCTCTTGTCAATCTCCTAGTAGGCAGATCTATCATAGTAGAGCATTAGGACCTATATGAAATCATTGTAAGGATTTTTACAACAGACAAGAGGGTTTAAAATAGACATGTAACAATAGCAACATAATTACAACCAATCTAATTGGCAAGTTGTAGTAGTGGTAGAGCACACTTTAAAAAGATTTTATTCTTGAGATATTCAACTAGGGACCGCGAGAAATAAATAAGTCTAATGTAGGCTATTTTTAACAATTCTAATATTAAAAAATAATAATTCTATAAGTAGTAGTATAGCTCTAGTAGACAATTTGCACGTCTATGTACTATAGTAAGCAATGGTGAGAGCAGGCCACAAAAAATCCCGATTGCAACAACAACAAACCGTGATTAAAGTATACATAGTCCTAGTATTGTAATTTCTACAATAAGCACCTCAAGTTACATATCAGATTATTGTGTAACAGATAATGGCACAAGCAGGTAGTGTCGTGGCCTTCCTATGAATTACAAGTAGTTTATTAGCCAAAGTTGTGTACTCTCCATTCCCTTCATCATCAGCCAATATAGGAGGCTCATTCTCATTGCAGCACAATATTGGATCTATCAATATGAGTACATTTCTATTTTGTTTCTAGCTTGTCTATCTTGCTCTCTCTTTTCTCTCCACACACATTCTCTCTCACACACAATCATGAGCACTCTACGGTATCATCCTCATAGCCATGTTGTTGAGCTCATCATTGTGTGGAAGCACCAAAATTCCAACATGGTACCAGAGCAGGCAATGTCCTTACATCTAGAGTTTGTACGATTAAGTCACATTGACATGATTAGGAACTCATCTCTCTTTCGCTCTTAGTTCAAAGTTTTTCCTAAGATCACAAGCTTAGCATTTTATATTATTGTCATTCATCGTGTCATTCTCTCCAAATACATATTTATCTTCTCCTTTGCTGCATCCCTTGTATTGATCTACTAATTTGAGAGAGAGAGAGAGAGAACATTATTGTAATTCAGCAAGCCTTAAGGCGCTCATCCAATAGCCAAGAAGATTTGATGTCATAGTAGTCGAGTGGCAGAATCATTGAGGGTGACTACCACAAATGCTACATTGCAACCTCGTTCGAAAAGATTCAACTTCACACGATAGCACGCTCTTATGAGGGTGATAAATGGCACAAGATTTAGCTCCCAAGCAAGGTTGGTTAGCATGAGAAGTATACTCAATCAGCATCAACTCCAGGCACCAAGCCATTAACATCAGGCAACCACCAGGACTTATACCAGTCCAGCCTATCAACTGCACAATCATAAGTGGCATCACAGTGGCATAATCGTCGTGCAGCACAATCAGTAGTGAGCTCCAAAGCAACAACATCACCTTACAGTCTACATCATCAGCACATTAGATCTGATAGTTGCAAAACGGCACTAATTAAGCGACGGCCATGCTGGCTAGCTTGAATCCATCAAGGGCATAGTCCATGGTTGAAATAAGATTTTCAAGGATTTATAGTCTTTTGTTTTAAAGGCTTGTAACCTTAATTATCTAAGCCCCCATTCATAGTGAAGCTCCTCATTAGCTATTGTTCATACTAAAATAGCACTACACTTGGCATTGATTGTAAGTCATACATGAAGAACTATTCGAAAAGGGCTGGTTGTTCCCGTGGCTTTCTCATTTACCAACAAGAAACTCTTAAAAAGATTACTACACCATGGAGACAAAGCTTTGACTTCAAATGCACATGACTAAGAGAACAATACATTCATATGCTACACACAAGGGAGGGCTACCAAAAGCATTTTTGGATTACTTCATCAAGCGCAACAATGAACAAGAAGCTTATGCATTTTAAGTTCCATAAGTGTTTTTCGATAATCCTAGTCTTTGTGGGTACTAGAAGGAAATTGTATTGTAATCCTAGACTTTTTATCTTGAAGTTCTAGATATTACATTGTCTATTTTGAGCAACCACCAGCTAGTCCAGTTATCCCAATTATTCATTATCAATCTCTTGCTTGTTATTCGAGCTAAGGAGGGCATTGAAAATAGGACTCTTTAATAGGCTCATTTGAATCCTCCTTTAATTGGTAGAAAAAGTGGGAGATATATCTAGAACCCTTTCAAAAAACTAGTTGGACCTTGACATCACTAATGATATAAGCAAGCCACTTGTCTGAGCCTATATAAAAGGCTCATTCTCATTGTAACGCAACATTGGATCTATCAATATGAGTACATTTATACTTTGTTTCTAGCTTGTCTATCTTGCTCTCTCTTTTCTTTCCACACACATATTTTCTCACATACACAATCATGAGCACTCTATGGTAGAATCCTCCGCAGCCATGCCATTGAGATCCTAGTTGTGTGCAAGCACCAAAATTCCAACAGGTGGCTAGATAAACCCAATAATAACAAGTTGGAAGCTTTCCTCAAATGGAAAATTAGGACAAGAGCTATACACAGACTTTTCCTAGGGTTTGGTCTTACATCCCGATCACATGCTGTTTTAGGAGAAGGGAGATGAGATTTTGCCTTATGGATAGAGGGGTAGAGTCCATTTCCCCCTCTTCCCTCCCTCACTGTGAACCAAATGCAGCAGTTAAATTGCTCTTAGTCTTGAAGGGTTGCAATGTAATCGTTTGGAATAAGTGTTGGAATACTATTAGAGACTATTAGGTCTTTTTGGAACCTTCAGGTTGATCTTTGTAGGGTTGAGGCCAAAGCACTTCGTAGCAAGGTAGACTTAGGGCTACCCAGTTGGAGAGCAAAGTTCAATTATTCCTATAGAGTGCTGATGGCAGTAGCTAGGATAGACCCTAGATGACTACCAAGCATTACCTTCCACAATTAAGTGGTGGATATGTTACACATTGCTTCCATTGCTCCACACTTTTCTAATGGAGACCACGCTGGCTGACATTGTAGGTGAATCAGTAGCTAGCATGCAATAACCACAAACCCAACACCATACAAAATGCTGAGGATTTTCAAGTCTTGGGAAAAAATCAAATCCTACATCCTATAATAACACGTAAAACACTAGAGATTCTACCTCAAAATGAGCACACATATCCAACTTTGCCATAAATTAGCTGCTCTTTACAATCCTAATAGTCTAAAAACTATCAAAACTTTTTTCACATAAGTCAAATTGGAAAAATTTCTTTTGGCAAGTAAAAGTTTGGAAGGTATTCTAAAATTTTCTAGAAGAAATATTTATCAAATTCTTAGAGCAAGTACCTTGAATTCAACTCTGTTAAGACAGTTGTCCAAAATTCCTACATGCTGCATTCCATAGGAGTTTGACATCTAAGCTTCATAACTCATGCAAACATGATTCAAATGATACTAAAACTTAAGTGGGGCTTTGTTAGGTTCCAAAGATCACAAAAGCGTACTGTAAAACACTCAAACTTTGTAGCATCAAGAACTAGTGTCTATAACAAAATTTTGGACCAATGATGTTAATTAGAGCTCTTTGTGGTGGAGTCATAGACAATGACATTCCAATAGTGAACTCAAAGGATAAGAAGGCTAACCAATAGCTATAGTCTTTGGGAGTAGACATAGGGATGCCAATGAGAGTGCCATCTTCCAAGCTATTCACAAAGGTACTAGAACACCATCTCTTGATGTTGAAGAAGAAGGATGTCTTTAAGGGATGAGGGAATGTAGTGATAAGTGACTACAAATGTACAAGTCCTTTGACCTATGTGATTGAAATTAGTAGGGGCAACAACTCAAAAGAAGCCCACAATGAGTTGGAGGCTATGTTGGACTACCAAATGTAGGTGTCATAAGGTAGTTCCTAGTACTAATCACCTATTTATATAAAATACTTTCTACTTGGTTGAGATAACCTTACATATAGCAAGAATAAAGTCTTGAAAGCCCAACTTGCATTAGATTAACTATTTGCTATCTGTAAACTGCGATCGCATGATTTTGCCAATTATTCTTTTTGCATAAAATCCTCCAAATAATATCCAAAATATCAAAAAAAGGCTAAACTTGTCAAAAAATTTAGTATTTTTGAACCATCCAAATTACGGATAGTGACACTAATGACTAATATGGCATTGACTCTCTAGATCAATAAGAAAGCCGAATGATGATGCATTCTAGAGTTTTTCACACTGTGTCCGCGTAGCGGCACGACATCCACCCCCTCTTAACCTCCACATCCTCTAGCATGTGCCAAAGTCTTATGGATCTACAGTGTTAGAAGAAGTATCCTCTGCCATGTTAACGTCTTCATCTTCCATATTCTCATGTTCATGCTCAGTATCCAACTCCTTCAACTCATATGCTGAAAACTCCCTACGTTTAAAGAGCTTGATATGTTTTCTAGCCATTGGAATCCTTAGAGCCATCCCATCCATCTCATTTAATGCATAGGTAGCATTCTCCAAAAAAAACCTTACCACATATGGACCAAACTGCCACTTTCCCATCTTTCAACTGGCACTATGCTGATTTTCCAAGTTGCTGTCATAAACCAGTACCCAGTCCCCTTCTTGTATAGCTCGTGGTCGAAGTCTGTGTCACTTATTAAACGTCTTCTTGTTCTTGATCCTTTAGTCTTCACCTTTTTCATGGGTGTCTCAATGTCTTTAGGCCTTCTTTCTAACTGTCTAATGTGTAGGACAAGCAACTCTTCTCTATTCAAACCCTCTTCCCATGGTAGAACACTCCAAATAGCAATAGTCTCCTCAATAGGCATGATTGGTTGTTGTCCATACATTAATTCGATAGGCATATACCCTATAACTACACTATGAGTGGTCCTATCAGCCCATAAAGCAAATGGTAACATTCTTGGCCGCTCTTTCATCCTACCCTTGCATGACTTTGCTAATGCCTTAATGATAGGCTGATGACCTCTTTCACTTTTGCCATTTGCTTCAGGATTGTAGGCTGAAGTTAAAGCTAGCTTGATACCCAATCGTGAAAAGAAGTCACGAGCCTCATCCACATCCAATTCTCCTCTATCTTCAACCACTTTAGCAACACAACCATACTTACAAAATACTTCTTCTAATAAGAACTTGCAAATCGCTTGAGTAGTCTTTGTACCAAGAGCTCGACCTTCCACTTGTTGAGAATCGCAAGTGACGCTTGCCCATAAGTGGCTTTGTATGAGAGATATGACAAAGATGTATGCTCTAGAAGCTCTAGGAAGAGATGTCCAAAATCCCATAAGCACGGTGGTACTACCCAAAAGCTATAAAAGCATGTACTTTGTTGACACTCATGACAAGGAAATGGAACTATCAGTTTGAGTTACTCATGAGTGTCTTTATGAGTCCAAGCTAATCTATCTTGGAACCTAATTCACTTGAGTTACAATCTCTCATTCTTTTTGGGAGTGTTGCAGTTCAAGAAATCGTGGAGAAGAGATCAAAGCTTATTACAAAGAGGCATCATCTTTGAAGCATAGCTCTTCAGTGTGAGTGTTACCATTTTCAATCTCATTTCATTGAGTTCCTTGAGAAGGCGTATTATCTACAGATTTGATAGCACACAGATAGTGTACAATGTTAAGTCATAGGTCATGCCACTCTAGGGTTCTAGCAGATCACAACAGGCTTCTTGCTCTCTTTTAATGAGGGGTTCTGTGTCAGAGATCGACCTCTGTGTGACAGCATGCAGGATCTGATCCGTGTTGGAGATAGGTTCAATTTTTGTATTGCTCTCTTGGAGCTGTCTTGTCTCATTTATGGACATAGCACTCCATGTGATTTATTGTTAAAAATTTCAAGCAGGAAGAAAGGAGAGACTTGGTAAGAGAAGATGTGGATCACTCGGTTCGTGGTTTCGGTGTGTTTCATGGCGCTGGGGCTTTTGATTGCTCCCATCAGCAACAACAACAGCAGCCTTGGCAATCATGGAGGCCCGAGCTCTTTCGTTTCTTCTGAAGTAGTCCTTTCCCTTACTTATCTCCTCAGTTTGGCAATAGCTTGGGATGCTTCTTTATGGGTCAACTTCATAGGTGGAATCATCATGTTCAATCATCTTCCTCGACATCAATTTGGCAATCTACAATAAAAAATGTTTCCAGTGTACTTCAGCATGGTTGCGGTTTATGTTGCAGTTTGTGTAACAGGTTTCTCCTCATTGCACTCTCGGAAAATGTTGTCTTCAAAAGAAAAGCTTCAGCTCGTTGATTATGCACATTGTTTTTTTGAGGAGTTGAAGGCTAGGGGCATAAAACAAGGATGTTATGCATATTTCATATTGATCTTAGCATAATCAAAGCTTGGGAGAGCTGACATTATTGAGTCATTGGTACAAGAAATCTATCGTTTGCCAAAAGCGTCCTTGGATTTGCCATTGTTCAACAACCTTCTTCGAATGTATGCTGAGTTGGGCCAAATGGATGTCATGTCAAACACACTAAAGATGATGAAAGAAGAAAATGTGGCACTAGATCATTCAACTTACAACATCCTGATCAGTTTTTTCAGTAAAGAGGAACTATTTGATGTAGCAAAAGCGACCCTCTAGGATTAGCTCGTCAGAAAATTGCACCCAAACTTGAATTGACTGCACCACGCTCAAACGATCAATACCAATGTAATGATGAGCCATGAGACCAAGCTAAATAGACCCCACAAATCGTGTACCCCAAAATCTATGTCATGTATGACAAAAGAGAGCTTGTCAAGTCACAATAATGTACCCATCTCAAACTCATTGAGAAAGAAAACCAAAAGGACCTCACAAAAAAGAAAGAAAGACTAGAGCACAAGAAGATTATGAAGAATAAGAAGATGAAAGACATCATCAAAGGGTACCAAAGAAGCATAAAGAAGATGAAGAAGATACTTTCTGTTGCTAACAACAAAGAATTTCCCATAGTGGATGTAAAAACCCTACTAAGATGTAAAGTTTCAAGCCTTAACTTGACTAGGCTTGCAAAGAGCTAGTCTCTTGGTCCATGTTTACATGTAGGGGGGGCAAAAGCCAGCAAGGGTAGAGACTCATCACTTGAGAGGAGGTGTTGAGAATAGCAAATGATTCTTGTATGTACACCCAAAAGAGGTTTGCCCATAAGTGGCTTTGTATGAGAGATATGACAAAGATGTTTGCTCTAGAAGCTCTAGGAAGAGATGTCCAAAATCCCATAAGCACGGTGAGGAATAGTGGTACTACCCAAAAGCTATAAAAGTGTGTACTATGTTGACACTCATGACAAGGAAATGGAACTATCAATTTGGGTTACTCAAGACTGACTTTAAAGCTAATCTATCTTGGAACCTAATTCACTTGAGACAATCTCTCATTCTGATAATATATCGTGTGTTTGATTTGTGTCCACCATAGCTAACTAACTCTAGATCCGTGTTTCTCAACACCACTTGATTTGTCAAGTCTTCTCATGCAAGCATAAGATATCTCATATTCCATAAACCTGTAGGGATGGTAACAAATCAACTACCCATTTGTAATGCATAGACAATGGATAGGTCAGTTGCAACCATCTCTATGCTTTACCATGGAATACATTTGATAGTCATTGTATGATTCCACATAATGCTCCAAATCTTTATACATGTTCTTCCACCAATACTTCTCTTTGATCTTGGCCAATGTGCCCCAAACTCTATGTCCAGCATATAAACTTTCACGAAAGTCTTGCATCACCTATTGTTGAGAAGCCCTATCTCCCAATACACGTATTGGAGCTCCTCTCTTTTTCTTTGCATGTTCCATAAATATCCGTCTTTCAAGAAAAACCCATAAGTTTTTTAAAAAATCCTATTGAATTTAGCTTCAGATCACTTAGCCTTATTTGTCACGAGGCTGAGATATTGGCCTTTTTTTAGCCAATCATCCTCATACAACTCTTCCAAAAATTGTGTTCTCATTGAAGCATAACATTGATGATGCTTTCTCTTTACTGCCCATCTCTTCTCCATGGCTGTAAGTTCTTTTCTTACTCTGCTGAAATCCCTGTTACAATAGTTGTACCTACTGCATTTGATGTTATGACAGTTGTACTTGCATTAATGACAGTTGTACTTGTTGTTTTCAGATATATATGTGTAGTAATAGCAGTTGCATACTCATTCCCTGTTGTCATAAAGTCGTTTTTAGCACCTATCACATTTTCCTCTTCATGTTCCATTAGCTCCTCTTCATCTTTAAACCTTGCTCATGAAAGCATGCTAGTCACGGGGTTTTCTCTACCTGCAATATGTTGAAAATAGGGGTTGTGACTTTATATATGCAATCCACCATAACACGGCAATATCGGGAGTTGAGAGCAATTTACTATCATGCCTAGTAGAGGTAGACAATCAGTCTCTACCACTACATGAGCTCCCATAAAATACTCCCTATCACACTTAAGGGCTGTCACTACACTCCAAAGCTCTCTTTTAACTTGAGAACACCACCGTTGCCATTCATTGAGGACCTTTGCTCCAAACTGAATGGCATACCTATTTCCATTAGCATCATCCTGACACCCACTGCCCAACTAATGCTAATTGGGCTTGTATCCACGGTGAGAATAATAGGTTGCACATTCTCATAATTTGTCTCTTTAGTGCTGGGGTTGAAATCAATAAGCTCTTTAACTTTTGAACTGCCTTCGTATGCTGTTTACCCAACCAAAACCTTTTCCCTTTTCTCAAGTGTTGATATAAACTTTCAGCCATATGAGCAAAATGTGGAATCCATATCAAGTAAAAGACACATGCACCCAAAAATCTTCTCACCTCGGATACATTTGAACATGTCTCTTGCATCTTGCTTATGGCATCAATCTTTACTAGCGAGGGCTTTCTCCCATATGGTCCACACATGTGCCCAACAACTAATACTTCCTCCACTCCAAAAACTGATATTTCTCCTGAAAGAGTCAAATGAACTTCTTTAAGATGGCTCAAAATCCTATCACAATCAGCAATATGATCAACCACCACAAATCTTCTACATCCATGCTCACTCAACTCTTCATTCTTCTCATAGATATCACATCCTTTGATTGGCACATCATCAAGAAAGGGTAAGGTCAATTGAGGAATATACTCCCTTAAAATTTTATGCATAGCATTCATCATGTGCAACATTGAATTGGTTGCTCCCTTGGAAGTATACACATCCTAACCAATCCAAGTGGTGTCTTCATGGTAGTGATATCCCAGCTTTCCAAGGCAAGCTGGAATTGATCATATCCTGAATATAAATCACCCATAGAGTAAATTGCCTTGCGTGCAAATGCTTTTGCAAATTCATCCACTATCAGGCTTGATCCAACATTCCTTATGGTGACTTTATTAACTAGTTGTAAATTCTGTATAAACCTCAAAGTACCATTCTTCTTTGAAACAGTAAACCATTGATTTGAATATGGAGCTGAAGAAGGCTTCGAAATCCACATTCTGATCTTCTCGTTCAAAAGCTCCAGGAGCTTATGTAAATATGCCTAAGGCACTGGTATAGGCTTTAAATTCCATGGCACATGAGATATTGTAAAGATCACCATATGTGCAACTATGGTAAGATCAACACATCCAATTTCATTTGGTTGAAACGCAAAGGCTTTCCCATGCCTTGCCAACATCTGCAAGAAACAAGCTCTTTTTGCAGGCAAAATGAAGCTTGTATCACTAGTTTTCAGCTCTTGTAAAGTTCCACTTGTAAATGTATGTCCTACTCCATGTGGATCTCATAAACTAGGCTATTTAGTCACTTTTTCAGCCAACCCATCACTTTCAGGCAGTAAAGGCAAAGCCATAGGCTTAACTTTCTTTGCAACTGTTTTGTACTTTGTATCCATACTTTCTTAAGTCCTATTTTGTAGCCCATATTGCAGCCCATAACATTCATGCTCAACAAACTCTTGAATGACTTCATACATCTCTAAAGTGTCAACATAAATAGCCTCTTTTTTTGCCCTATTTTTAGTATTAATTGCTACAAAAGTTTTAGCCACTGTATCAACATCAACTACCCCTGAAAACAACCCTTAAATACCTTCATTTGTAGCCATCAAAACATATGACTTCAGCTCTTTTTCAGCCCATCCTACATATTTCTTTTCATCCTTGCACATGGCTGAAATATTCTTAAAATTGTTAAGACTACATGTTGTCCATTCTTGAAATCCAGACACAAACACAATTTCTCCCTTTCTTGGAGGCATAATTATCTTCCTAGAGTCACTGCCATAGCCTCCACTTATAGCAATATTGTCTAAAAAACCTTAAACTCTTATGCATTAGGTGGCATGGGATTATCCTGTAGCCTATCTCGATTGTGGGGATGATTCACATAAACAGTGAGAAACTGTACTACCTTTATATTGTCTTTACTTCAAATCCAAGCATATGAAGAACCATCATCTAAGGCTTTTGTTTCCAGCCTTGATTTCGAAATATAGGGCTGCCCTCACTGGATAACTACATGAATCCTGCACAAAAAAAATGATATTCATCCCTAATATCTTCAACAGTCAGGGGTACATTTGGACAAGCTACATAAAGTTTCCCCGATGAATTGTTTGCTACCTGCATGCGTTATCTTGGATCTACATTAATCGGTCAACCTCCATTCTCATACAAATTGTGTGCCATAACATTGATTTCAAAACCATGATCCAATAGAGCTATGCAAGGCGTCTCTCTTTCTCCCACTTTAACAATTGTCTCTGTTGTAGCATGAGCTCAATGCATTCATGAATAATGACTGCTTAGAATAAAATGAGCATCTTCTTGTTCATATACTTGTTGATGGACATCCCCATTATACATAGCCTTCTCTCTATGCTTATGACTGCCCATAAGACGAATTTCAGCCACAAGTTTGCTGTCTACACTCCCATTTAATCCATTTTCAACATCAGTCTGCTCCAAATCAGTATTACATGCATCATCATATTCCCTTTGAAGTTGTTCTCTATGTTTTTATCAACCTGCATCAATGCTTGCAAAACTTCACCATTAAACTATCTTCTTTGTTTCAGCATATCAATAATTGCATCATGAAATTCATGCTTTGCGATTCCAAGAATTTAACAAGTGTGAATTTCACTCTACTACAAAGTATGTGATCTTCCAAGACCTTTTTAAGGTTTGTGGCAGTCTCAAGATCCGACTATAACTTGTAATTGGGCTGCTTGGCCGTTTTCTTCCCTTCTTGTTTTTTCTCTTGAGATGCATCCTCCATAACATGCTCAAGTATGGCTTTTTTAGCCTCTTTTTGTTGCTCCATTTTTACTTTGTGTTATGCATTTAGATGGGCCTGAAGAGGAAGGACTAGCAATGTCCTCATCTCTTTTTCTCTTTTCCTCCATAAGAGCTTCTTGATTATGAACCTTAGCCAAATAAGCATAGGATGAAAATGAATCCACTAGTGCACTCCATCCTATTCTCACTTGTATACAATTCAAACTTTGGTGTTTTGCCCTTTTCCATGCAATCTAATACTTGCATCCAAACACAAGATTTTGCTTTAGCCACGCCTCCTTTACGAGCTTCGTCAGTCCTTTCAATTCTCAACCTATATGTGGTTGCATCTATGGCAACAAATGTTGTCCTTGCAACCTCTTTTGCATGCCACCATTTCCAAAATTTGGCTCTGTTGGAAGACCAGCTTTTGTTGCATGCATTTTGCCATCTTTCGAAAAGATTAACCTTTTCAATTTTGCTTTATAGTAGGCTAAACTATCACATCAAATGCATCTCCTCTTGTATCCTTCTTTGTACGGTCTTTGGGTTGTTACCTTGACCCTTCTCTTTTACCTTAACATCCAACTTTTTTGACCTTTGCATAGATTTCTGTCAAATTCAGCCTCAAATTACACATGCCTTTGATTAATTCATCCATAACATCACCTTTAAGAGCCAGACCAACAGGTATAGCCAGTTGTTCTACCATAGCCACAGGAACCTTGGTTGCTATTTCAGCCCCCTTCTAAGCACTGGTAGGTGTGCTGCCTGTACCCCATCTTAGTTTCATCCACTCTCTCTTTACCAACATATGCACTGCCCTAGTTACATTAGTCCAATCTGAGTTCAGCTGCATTTTAGAAGAGGCATCTTCTAAACGATCAGTCAACTTCTCCTACAAGACATGATCTGTAGCCTTCAGAAACAAATCAAATTTTTGACTCTCCAATGATTGTTGCTCATCGGCATCCAATTGTGCATACCGACTTTCAAATTCACGAAGCAAAGCTGTAGCAACCAACCCTTTATTGGGCTTTTCAATCCAATGTGTAAATGTCTTTTTAGTTACCAATCCTGCATCTTCCAAGAAATACTCTTCTCTCAAAGCTTTCTTAAAAGTTGCCCAATCAACATCTCTTCTATGTAACTCATCAATCTGATCATGCAATGCATGCACGGCCAAACGTGAGAAATAATGACTCCATGCATATTGTCATACCCCATGAAACAACATATTTTCTTCATACAACTAGATGAAGGCCAAAACATTTTGACCCCTAAATTGCTTCAATTCTTGCCCCATTGCCTGCAATGCATTCATAGCTAAGGAATCAATTCTTTTTGCTTTATGCTGAGTTTTCATTTGCTATTGTAACAACAACAGCTATTGTTTTTGTTGCTATAACAAAGTAATCATATGTTGCAAAGCATCACCACTACTTGAACCTACAGAATCCCCCATCTTTACACACCTGCTGTCGACTTTCACGTCGGGTTCACCACTATCGAAGCATTTGGGGTTGAAAGTCTACCATGGGGGTAAGAGATAGTAGGGTGAAGGGAGATTCAGGGAGAGAAATTGATGAAAGAGAAGGGGTTCGAAGAAGTAAAATATGTAGAAGAATACTCATAGAGGTGAAGCCTGTAAATTTATTTCTGCATCCTAAGAAGATAATTCCCTTATAGACCAAAAACGTGCATAAAATAGCAGCTTTCTCTTTGCTGCTCAGACCACCAATCTGATGCTTCCGTTTGCTTCGAAAGGGGTTAAAATACTAGGATGTCTTGTTAGAATTCTCCTACATCACTCTTTCTCCCAGTTTGGAGTGCTGTCTATTGTGCTTGTAAACTGCGATCGTGTGATTTCACCAATCCTTCTTTTTGCATAAAATCCCCCAAAAATGGTTGAAAGCCACTTGCTTTTTTTTAAAATATGTCATCCTATTCTAGAAATTGTCTATAGATTTTGGATATTTACAAGAAATAATATAAAAATATCAAAAATAGGCTAAACTTGTCCAAAAATCTAGTATTTTTGAACCATCCACACTACGAACATTGACAATAATGACCAATATGGCATTGACTCTCTAGATCAATAAGAAAGCTGAATGACGATGCACTCTAGAGTTTTTCACATTGTGTTCGTGTAGTAGCACAACAGCGTGACCAAGCCACATCTAACATTTACTGGACATACCGAGAATGCAAAGTTAGCACTTGCCATGAGTTTAGTAACACCTCATATTTTCTTATGAGGTAAGGAGAATTGTGTTTTTCTTTAGAGCATGAAAGTCTTCACAACATCAATGAAAATTCCCTAGCCATCTAAACCTATGGCCTCAATAGGGAAAAATAGAAAAGTGCAGTATATCTCACTCCTCTTTGTCAAATGCAACTAAGGTTTCTCCTTATGGAGTTTTTAGGGGACAACACAAAAAATATCAAGGGAGATTGAGATATAGATGATGGGGGATCAAAGATAACAAAGGGAGTGCTCTAAAGTTCATGAGGATTTTCATAAGAATTGGTATATGTAGCAAGTGCAAAAAGTAGTAGGCATAGGCAAGGTTGGAGTCAAAAGACATCATTTAGCTTTAATAAAATCATGATTGAGAGTTCTACTTCAAACTAAGGTAGTTGGATGGTAGCCTCCACATGTCATGATGATTGTGATAGGAACTTAGAGTAGCAAATGGACATACAACACTGGTGTGATACCAAGTGGTTGCTATTTTATAATAGGGTGGTTGCATATTGATAGAATGCACACTAATCGAGGATCTAAGTTTGTTTTTGGAGAGTGCATTGGTGGTTAGAAATAAGTTATAGATTGGACATGTATGTAATTATTATGAGAAATATCATTGCTTGAGAAGGTCATGTTGATCAAGTGAGAGAAACTATTCTTTTGTAGAGGGAAATTCCATTATTTTGGGCTAGGATCATAATAGTCAAATTGCATCATAATCCTACTGTCATTCTATTGAAGTCCTATTGTATGAGGTATGTTGGGCTCTTTGAGAATCTTGATGCATTGATAATGATGTCTACTCCTATCTTTGAAATGCAGATTGAGTAGCATGTTGAAGTGTCATATGTGAAGAGTTAGATTGCATCATAATCCTACTATCATCCTATTGAGGTGCAATTGTATGAGGTATGAAGAATTACCACTATGATTACTAGTCTATCATCATATAGAAGGAGGTCAAGAATTAGGCATGCTATCTTGCTCCCTCTCATAACTTGTGTTGAATTTTCTCACAATAAAAAATTGGTTGTTGCTATGCATGTGGTTGGGGAGATAAATAGGCTGGCTTCTCCACAGAATGCAAATTGTTGATGCTCTAATAGTTTGATTTTGTGGATTGAGTACAAAGGATTGTGATAACTCACCACCAAGCTACAATTGGACCAAGAGTATTGTAACTCTCTCAAACTCATATATGACATATGGCCAAAAGCATACACATTCAATAAGTGGAAAAGCTTGATTCCTTGAAGAAGGTGAGAGGAGCAGCTAATTTGATCTACACATATACTAAGCAGTCCTCCTCTTGTTGTAGATCCAATATGTCATTCATGTTGTTATTAATGTTGGGATTAAAATTCAACCGCTTCTCACATGTAAGAGACTTGGATCCACAATTTGCTTTCATGTATAATGAATATATGGCTAAAGTAGACTCTAAAAAGAGAGATTTAAAAAAAAGAAAAAATAGAAATCTTATAATCAGTTTGACAAACACCTCCAATAAGACTCGACATAAAAAAAAAGAACTTTAAAAGTGTTGTTTTTAGATTAACAAAGGTAGAATTTTCTCAATGATAAGATAGAAAAACCATAGAATGAAAGATAGTTCAACCATGTTAATGGAAAAAAAGAAAGTACGAGTAAAGCAATATAAATCATGAAATAAAAATTTACCAAACCTCAACCTTGTTGCAAAAAAATATCCATAGATACCATATTTATCACATACAATGCAACATTAACTTACATTTTCTACTGAAGATAATTTATTATGTAGAAAGAAAAACAAGTGAATGTCTCAAGCTTGCCATCCACGAGCACTAGGTACTTCATTATTTTTATCTAGGTTTATTGAACATGTCAGTACTATTAACCTTGTATTAATATCCACATGATTTTAAGGATCATTAATTGATATCCAATATGTTTATTTTTTGAGGATAGGGTTGTCTACTATTTTTCAATCATTAGACCCCATCATTTCTAATAATTAGGTAGAGGCACAAAAACAAAATTTTTCTTTATATACGAGAATACTCTATCTCATAACTAGGTTTTTTTCATCTCAATCATATAGGAATTTCTTTATTGAGTACTAGGCAACATATAATCTCATGTAGATATCCAAGTTGTACTTCACTTATTGTGCCAGGGCATTATTATTAAAAAACCCCATGATGCTAAACATACTTTCATCCTCCAATGATCCTAAAATCATTATCTAAACCAAGTTAGCAAGCTGAAATATTCAAGCATATGATATTGGAGAACTTGGCTTATGCTCAACTTGTTCCATAAATGAGTAATATCACTAATTTTGTAGGCTTGGCAAGTCACTAAATTGGTGCCACATAGTATCTCCAAAGAATTTGCCTAATTCTCCATAATCTCCAACTCAAACTTCCATGGTTCCCTACTCCCAAATGTAGATAAAGAGACATGTGCTTTGATGGATTGAGAAGTACATGGCAAAAGAAATTGTGGCCCATGAAGAAGGCATGTCCATGCATGTGTGTGGAAGGCAATTCAGTATGAGCGTAAATCAAGCAAGGAAGACTGCTTTCAGAGATACCAGTGTAGGAAAGAGTTGGTGGGATACCTTTGGTCATAGGCACCAAAATCTAACATTTAGGGTGATGGAGAGTTTAGATAAATGAAGAATGCAAAGAGAAAAATGAAGGAACAAAAGAGGTAAGAAGCATTGGCCTCCACATTAGTAAAAAAACAAGCTCGAGAGGAAGAGACACTTGCTCATCAAGTAAGTAGAAGATGGGAGACCTAGCAAAAAGAAATTGACAAGAATATGGGGTTAATATTGTGGGAGGGGTGCACATCATATGCTTGGGGTACCTCTGCTTCATGTGCCACCATTTTGGCAAAGAGTTAATAGAGAAAATGGTCTACATAAAATGCAACGAAAGAAGATCCATGCCATGGATGCATGCACCAAATGATAGGTGTATATCTCCTCAAAGTCCTTTTGGCAGCACTTCTCTCCTCCTTGCAACCATTTCTCTTATCCAAGCGATGCATCACGGAGGCATAGCTTATTATCCTCCCCTTTTTTGTTAAAGCATAAGTTGCACTAGCCCTTTATCACAACATGTGTAGTATTAACCACACTAATCTATATATCTACATATGTAATCTATCAAAGTCACCCCACTTTGCCACCATGGCTATGAGCTTTGTAAATGACATATCCCCTTTAATGACAATGTATCTATCTACTTTTCTATGGCAGTACACGTATGGAATTGCTAAGGTTACAATGTTTCAACCAAAGTATTCAATTGTACATGCAAGCAATAGATTAAGGTTCTCTCTGAGTGAGATGACGATGAAGTTGTTATCATGACAATATATATCAAAGATTTCATGAGGACTAATGAATTGATTAGCCATGAAGGTGCTATTACCAAGGCTTTACAAGAAGTGATTTTCTAGAGGTGAAGAAATTTTGACAGCAAAAATATTTCTAAGTTTCCTTTAATGTGAAAGTGTTGAGTGTTGAAATGACTATATTTGTAACTACTTTAAATTAGAACTTGGGTGATTTTTATTTATTTTGTGGTTAATTAATTGATTTTTGGATGGTTTAGAAATATTTTGGAGTGTGTTGGAATGTATTAGGTAGGTTTGAGAAGCTTATGATGGTTTTTGTTTGAGTTATGATGTGATGTTTGATTATGTAGTATGTTTGTTTGGTTTTGATGGGTCTATTTTACTTTTATTTTGATCTATTTTCTTTCTATTTGAGAGGTTATGATTGTGAATGAGTGGTTTCAAGATTTTTTTGGAGTGAGTTGGATAGTTTTTTATGGTTTGGATTGGTTTTAGTTTGAGGTGAATGGTTTTTTGTACTTATTGTTGACCATTTATGGATCTTCTGTTGTATTCTGTATGGTTTTGTGAGTGTTCTCTTTGATGGATGTTTAGCTTGGGGGAGTATTTTAATCTTGAAAATGGAATAATATTAGCTCAAAAGAGTTTGAAGAAGTAAAGAAAGTGGCTCTTGAAGACTTGAAGTGAAGATTGAAGTGATATTGATAGTAGTGAGCCTTGAGAGGTCACTGTAGTGTCTTAGGTGATCCTTCATATCAAACATACTTCTTGGGAGGTGTATCCACGACCAACATAGGATTATTGAGTGCGATTCTTTGTTATTCTTATGTACCATTGAGAGAGAGAGAGAGCATATGTAAGGGAGATAGTGTATGAGAGATATCCAATTTTTATGAAAAAACATTGTATCTACATGTGAGAGATTGAGAGAAAGACTATAAAGATGATGAAATATGAATCCTATGTGATGAATTCCATTCAAATGTGAGCATTTATTTTTGTCACTTTATTGGTCTCTACGAATAATATGTTAAAGTTTTGTTGTGATAAATCTATAAGAGATTTATTATATGATGATGCATACAAAGTTTCTTTGTTCTTGGTATTCTTTTTTCTTCATTGGTTTCTAGAGTATAAAGAGCATGCTTGTTGGTGAGAAAATATATACTTTATTGTAGTAGTTTCCCTATTTTCTTGGTGGTCCTCTTGGGGCTCCATATTTTTGGTGCATAGCTGGGAAATAGTGCCATCAACAAGCACCAACAAAGGCAGAAATGGAAGCAACAGGACTGTTGAAGAGGAAGAAAAGCAATGGAAGCGTTCAAAGTTCCTAGCACCCTTGAAGAATTGGAGGTTTTCATTTTCAAAGCCACTTTCTACATCAAGTGCATTCCTCAATGGTAGAAATATATCACTACCTTAATGCGGGCTCTATGTGATAGACTGATCCCACTATCTTTTGAAGCTACAAAAAGTTGTATCACTATAGGCAACTATTTTCCACAAAACTAAAGAGAAAAATAGATAGAATGAGTATCAATGAAAGATTTAGCATTCAGAAGAATTTCTAGACATCATCAAGTGGGAGATTGTGAAGAAGCTTCAAAAGTTGTAGTCAATAGAGGCTCACAATAATAAGAAGGAAAAGAGCTAAAACTTGTTCACGGATGCACAATAGTAAGATATGTGGGATTCTTGGTGGACAAATAATTTATTTTTTTTCAATTTGCAACCCATTGGAAGTTGGTAGGTAGATTGTTCTTTACAACATATAACATTGAGACCCTCCAAAGTTGATACTATTAAGACAATGGCACTACGGTGATCTTGAGAAAAATGCATTTCGAAACCTTCAGAATTGAATATCTTCCCCCTCTCTAGTGGCATGAAAGCAAAATTTAGAATTGAAACCCCTTTGATCCTCTTCTATTCAGTACAAACAAACTAGCTGGAGGCCAACTCCATGATGAATGATGCGATAAAGAGGTAACCACTAAAACAAATCCAAAGGTATGTGAGAAGAGAGAATGTAAAAATAAAAGCCAAGAATAAGCTAGTAATAGAAGTGCCCTTTGACGCCCTTGCAGAACTCTTTATAGAAGCCCCAATGGCTAACCAAGGTCCCTTTTCAAACCAAATTCATATTGGAAATGTGGATGGCATGCAAGCGAATGTAGTCGAGTTGCCAATCTTTAAGGGAGAATACAATGAAGACCTCCATCTTCATGTAGCCAAGGGCATGACAATAATGTGTGTAGCCAATAATGCCAAGACCCTCGAGCATTGATTGGTGATATTCTTTGCCACTTTCAAAGGTATGACATTTTAGTGGTATGAGAGACAAGCAATAGGAACTTTTGATGCATGGAATAAATTGAAGATGGCATTCCTAACCAATTTTAGGTACGAAGATCTTGAAGAGCAAATACAAGAGGAGTTCATGAATTTAAGTCAGTCCTTTGGAGAATGGATGGAAGCATATGTCTTTATAAGGGAATCCATTCTAAAGAGATGGACCAAACATAGCTTGGATGAAGGTATCTAGAAGGGAGTTTTTCTTAGAGACCTACAACTAGAAGTTTTTAAGTTTGTGGAGCTAAGAGGAATAGTCAACTTGCATGCTGTAGTGGAAGGTGCAAGACTGTATGATGAAGTTGAAGTAAGGTTGTCTATGACCTTAGGAAGAGGAGTCCTTCCTTATCTAATGCCAATAATGGTATATCTACAAAATGCAATCCCAAGGACTATTACCTATCCCTATCCTCACATGCAAACAATGCCACAACATAGTGCACCAAATCCACAATGGCCATAGACAGAAGTGCCTCAAATGATGATTCAACCAAAATAGTAGTGGCCTCAAACAGTTTCCCCAATGACAAATTAAGAACAACATTGGAATCCTACCAATTGGAACCCAATAAGAGCTATGAACTAGAGTTAGGAACACATATGACTCTTTACATCAAACCAACCAGTCTATTTGATGATTATATAGACACCCCAAGATCCTTCTCCAAGTACTCCAAGAGGATAACATTTGGAGAACTATTTGTCCAAATCGGTTGCAAGCATAAAGAAAGAGATGATGGATGCAATTACAAAGTAGTTGCTACAGACACCAAAAGCGAATATGGCTAGCATAATTGAATACCTAGTGTGAAAAGTGCCATCAAATTGGGACATTTAGCCACTAAATATACTCAAAAACTAACTATCCCTAAAGCATTCTATTCTTACTGCATAAGAAAGAACCACATAGAGGATATCTACTCTCTAAAAGAGATGCATGAAAGAAGGAAGAAAGATGAGGACAAAAGGTTCAACATGTTGGAATCCAAGATAACAACCCAAGTTATCTTCTCAAAGCCTAGAGAGTTTGATCCTAATTTTGATCCAAGGAGGTTCCCTGTCCAAAGTTACAAAGTCAGACAGTCTAGTGGTGGGTAGAGATCAAAAGTAGAATACTACAAATGCAGGGAGAAGGCTCACATCTCCCCAAATTGCCCAAACTTTAGAAGGTCCATGGATTACAAGTCCCTTTGTAGCCAATGCAAAGGAGAAGGTCACAGTGATAAAGATTATCCCGCATTAGCCCTTGTCAAGGCTAATGCCATTGGCAACCAATAGAAAAATTAGGAGCCTATCTCCATGGATTACAATCCCCTTTGCACACTGCTAAAGACTATCCCAATCTAGCCCCTACCAAGGTAATGCCACAAATAACCAACATAAATCTGGTAGAATTGAAGGTAGCTATAGTTGCACGTGTTAAGAAAAGAGAGCCAATAATTCCAAAAGAGAATGTTCCACCTACAAAAGCTATCAAGTTCAAGCTCCCAATAGAGCCATAGAGCAGTACATTACAAGACAATATAGTCCAGTGCCACAGAAGGATATAGAGATAGTCCAAGTTACAAAACTAGAGGTCTAGGAGATAGAAGAGATGGACATACCTCTAGTAATAGACAAAGTTGTGATGTAGCCCTTGCTTGAAGAAAAAGGAAAACTAAAAGTGCATATCACCCCATTTTCTAGCCTGTTGGAGAAGCCCGTGGATCTCATAAAAGAGTATGATTTGGTAAAGGACTTGGATACCTTTTACCCTAGTATTGACATTCTGAAAAGTATTGATGCTCTCGCCAAGTTGCAAAAAGAGATTCAAAAGAATTATTATGTGAAGATGTGGCCTAAGGATTGCCAACCTTGCAAATGTTAACAAAAAGAATAAGGTCCTAGAGCCTGTGAAAGAATGGATGTAGCTAACACCTTCTTGGATCTTGGCACTCCAAAGACTAGTGTCTAGATAGAAGGCTGCTTCATTGCAAGTGCATTGATAGATGGAGGATCTTTAGTGAACATCATGATAGATGTGACGATGAAAGATCTAGGTTTACAAGGCATACAACCTACTTAGTAGCTCATCAGATTGGCTAATCAAGCCTTTAGGCATGCTTCCTTATATCAAGACTAGAGTTGTAAGAAGAGGTTATTGGATGACATACGTAGTGTGGTAAAGCCCATATCTTATGGAACATCTTACCCCTTGTTTCTCGGAAGACCATGGTTGTTTAATGCTAGATGATTGGTTTAAAGGAACCCTAACCCTAGGCAAGGGACCAAACAATGTGGTGCTAAAGCTCTATGGTTTGCAGAAAGGCCATGCATCCACCTCCATAAAAGTCTCATTTGACTCTTCCAATGAAGTAGTAGATGGAACATCACCTGGAGATTTTGTTAATAAAATTATTCCAAAGAAACTAGAAGGATAGTCGCTAATAGTGGGCACTGAAAGCCATCTTTCGAAAGATGGAATGTCATCATCAATGGGTGAATACCTCCTATAAGAACCAAGAGTGACCTCTAAAATTACCTTTGATAGTGAGATAGATGCATGGATGTATTACTCTACTTATTACTCTACTTATTACATGGTCACAATAGAGTTAGAGACAGAAGTAGAAGCAAAGACAAAGAGCCTATTCTTCTCTGATAGAGCCTCTACAAAAGTAGAGTTAGAGCCTGAAGTGAAAGATAATGAATCTGAAGATAAAGGTAATGAAATCAAGGAAGAGAAAGAACACCTTCCACTTGAAGAGGATGTCCATGAGGATATGATTGAGACTTTAGAGGATGAAGAGACTCTACTCTTGGATGGAGTGACTTTGGGTTTGTTAATGGTCCACAACGCTGTTGGAGGGGTTTTAGTTGAAAGGTCATATCCATTCAGGATCAGAGATAGAAGGAAGTAGAGAATAGGAGATAGAAGTGAAGAAAAATAATAGACAAGAGGTATATAAGATAAAGACAAATCACAATGAATCAAAGCACTATGTATTGATAGAAGTTGAGATTCCTTGTCTGGCGCACTATTCAGAAGCAATCTCCAAGCATTAGATCTCTTGAAGTTCCCTTGTAGACCAAAAACGTGCATCAAACAGTAGCTTCTTCTCTGCTACTTAGACCGCAAATCTAATGGTTTTGATGGCTTGGAAAGGGGGGTAAAACATCATGACACTTGATCAGAATTCTTCCAAATCACTCCTTCATCTTCTCCTAGTTCAGAGTGTTGTTTTGCTACCTGTAGATCACACCATGTGCGATTTTGCTAATCCTTCTTTTTGCATGAATCTCCAAAACTGGTTGAAAAAGTAACTTGCTTTTTGCATGCCACCCTATTCTAGAAGTTTCCTACAACCTTTTAGGATATTTACAAGAAATAATATCCAAAATATAAAAAATAGGCTAAACTTGTCCAAAAATCTAGTATTTTTGAATCATCCATACCATGGACATGAGCACTAATGACTAAGCTGACATTGACTCTCTAGATCAATAAGAAACCCAGGTGATGATGCATTCCATGGTTTTTCACATTGTGTCTGTGTGTAGTGACATGGCAATGCATGTCAAGGATGTATACAAAGTGGAAGAGACAAGCAACACCAACCCCACAACATCAGAGGACCTTAGAAGATACTTGTCATGTTACATTCCTAGATGCATTCGCAAAATATAAATCCTCAATTCAAGAAGTGAGAATCCCAAAACTCACATAAGAGATAGTCCTCATACCATTTTAGCATCCAAAAGGATATGTAGAATTGCACTAGAAAGCAAAGACATATAGCTCTAGTGGAGCATCAAAGAAAGAAGCTTCTCCTTTGAAGGAGTCTACTGACTTGTATCCAAAAAAAGCAGTCCATGAAACCTTCATTAGAGAGGTAGAAGGTGAAAAGAATTTAAATTTTATTGATGTAGATGGTACAAAAATATATCTCAAAGTAGGTAGCAACCTTCTAGAAGAGGAGATGCTAACCCTTCATAACCTATTGAAGGAGAATTTGGATATTTTTGCTCGGTCTTACAAAGATTTAAAGTGAATTAATTCCATTGTATATCAACATTACGTCAATCTAACCTAAATCCAAGCATGTAGGACAACATTAGAGACATATGAATCCCAAGATAGAGTTGTTGAAGCTCTGGGAACCTAAATTTATCTATCCAATGGCCAATAGTGAATGGGGTTTGCCTATCACCATTATACCTGAGAAGAATGGAGAGTCGTGTATCTGTGTGGATTTTTGGAAGCTAAATTCTAAAACAAAGAAATATACTTTTTCTATCCCCTTCATTAACCAACTGTTAAGCACACTGGCAAGTCAATTTTATGAATTGTATGGTGGGGAGACTTGCTTGAGTTGTTGTACCAAACACACACCATACATACAAGAAGAAGCTCACTCAAGAATATAATAAGAGAGATGGAGGCCAAAACATTTTCTTGCTAGTTTCTTCTTCTTTTTTCTCACTATATAATTTACATAAAGCATAAATAAGATACACCATAAAGGGAAGTAGCCTACTAAGTCAAAAAGTGTATAACTAACTATAATAATTGATTAGTGCTATAACTAGTCCAACTATAGGTAGGTGTAATAAAATAAATATAATGAGTGATAAGTTAGTGACCATATGAGGATCATAATGACCACCAATGTCCTAAGTGTAAATATGTAGACCTATCTAAATAAGTGATCTATCATCGATATTTGCACATGTTGAGATTGGCATTTCAACGGTCATGAACTCTATTCCTTGTTGGATGGTCTTGGTGGATACAATTAGGTGTAGATTGTAAAAGAAGACTAGTCCAAAACAACCTTTATCATAGAATAAGAGACCTATGCCTGTAGGGTGATGTCATTTGGGCTTTGTAATGTCCTTCTTACCTTTTAGGTGAGTCATGATAGTCACATTCCAAAATCACCTACATGGCCTCATTGAGGTATATTTAGATGATTTTTGTGTCTTTAGACCATGTTGCAAGCATTAAGGACACCTAGAATAGTGCTTTGATCAACATTGAGAGTATGGTGTCTCCCTCAACCCTGACAAATTACACAAGGAATAGACCTTGCCAAGATTGTAGTCCTAATTGCACCAACTAATCTAAAATGGTTGAGAGGATTTCTTGGCCATGTGGACTAATATAGGACATTCATAGCACATATTATAACAAAGGCAACCCCCTTGCATAAGCTTTTAAGGAAAGATGTTGAGTTTAATTGGATAGATGATAGTGAAGAAAACTTTAGTATCTTGAAGCACCGCCTGACTAGAGCACCCATCTTGCAACCTCTTGATTGGATGAAGAAATTCCATGTGCATATTCATGCATTAGTTGAAGGGCTAGGTGCAGTTCTTTATTAGAAAGGCTCCTCAAAGGTGACCCAACCAATTTATTATGCAAGCCAAAAGTCACTGATAGAGAGCTAAACTATAGAGTGACAAAGCTTGAGTGCTTAGCGATGGTATCCACCTTAGAGAAGTCTCGGTATTACCTTTTGTCAACACATTTCAAGTTTTATGTGGATCATGAGGCTCTATCCTTCTTAACGAATAAGATAAATGTCAAAGGTAGAATGATTAGATGGATCCTTTTATTCTAGGAGTTTGATTTTGAAGTGATCACTAAACCTAGTTGTTCCCATGCCCTGGTGGATCATCTATCATGAATCCCTTAGAGTGAACAAGGGGAGCAACATGTTCTAGACCTTCCTAATGTAGCTCTGTTTCTATTAGAAGACCGTGACCCAATGGTATGCAAACATTGCCAACCTATTGGCCACACAACAATATCCCCCTAGTATCCTATCCTTTCCTTGAAGCCATTTGAGAAATGGGGCATTGACTTCGTGGGCCTAATCAAACCTCCAACCAAAAGAAAACATAATAAATGCATTCTGGTATGTATACTGATTATGTGATGAAGTGGTGTGAAGCCAAGGCTCTCAAATGAGAATGATATATGAGGACATTGGCACCTCTTTGGTAGGTCCTTGGAGTTGGTAAGTGATTGTAGCACTCACTTCTTGAATACGATCATGGAAGAGCTAATATAGATCTACAAGATTTGCCACCATTGTAAGTCCACATCCTACTACCCCAAAGCTAATGACCAAATAGAAGTCACCAATTGCATCCTCTATTCGATCATGACAAAGACAATTGTCCACATCACCATGATTGGGATGATCAACTTACAGAAGCCCTTTGGGTATGCAGAACCTCCCATAAGGCCACAACAGGATAATCAAGGTAATTGGTTTATATAGTATAGATGCCATCTTTTTTGTTGAGTTCGAATTGCCCTCTTTGTGAGTGGCCATACAGAGTGCCTAGAGATGTTGAGTCTTTGTAGTGCTGTGCACTTAGAATGTCTGTGTACTAGACTCGACAAATGGCCAGTATGGAAGCCACATAGGTTCGTTGCAAATCTTCTCATGATAGCTTCATCAAACAAAAAGAATCTAAAGAAGGTGACCTTGTCATGGCATATGATTTGTGCATTAGCAAGTTTCGTGGAAAGCTTCAACAGTGCTAGATAGGCCCTTACAAGGTACTTGCAATCAACCCTAATGGCTATGTACAGATATTAGCTCTAAACGCCTTTGATGATCCCTTTTTGATTAATGGCTATTGTTTACAGAAATATTTCTCTCCATTAGAATCTTAATAAACATAGTAGATAGCTTCTATTTTCCTTTGACATTGCTCCTTAATTTTCCTCATGCTACTTTTGATGGTTATTATCATGTAGATTCTGTTAATGATAGGATGATTTCTAATATGTCTCTTGTTTTAGCTCATGTCCCTATTCTCTTCCCCTTTCTTCCAATCCAATAGATGTGGTGTGGCTAGTTCTAAATATAGTATTCTTGCCTTTGAAAAAAAAAAGGAACAAATATAGGATATGGAAGAAAAAGACGTTGTTCTCTACCATGCTGACCTACTTTTCAAGAAAATGTGATAACATGTCAGAAGTAGGAAAAAAAATTGTGTTATGGAAAAAAAGGAAGAAATTCCTCGTTATAACATGCCTTGCTTTAGCTAAGGTGCCAAACAACCTTGGATGAGAAGATGTTGACACCTTGCAGTCCAGATACCTTATCTCTCATGATGATCTTTTTGAGATACAATTTTGAAGTCACCTTCCTTGGTGTGTACTATCCTTATTACTTCAACATACATTTGACTCCTATAGCATATAGAAGATCTTCGTACAATCCACGTTTCTAGTTTATTGGCTACCTCCTTGGGCACACATCTTCTTCAATAGATGTTTCATGTCCTTGATAAGGCAAAGATGGTCTTCATAAAAAAATATTGAGATTGATGTGAGCTCTCATCTTAAGAGGATAGGGATGTGAGTATGGGCTATCCTTTGCGTTCATTCATAGAGCATGAGACTGAAGGTGGGGCAAGTGACCCGTCTTTTTTCCTTCAATTCAAATGAAAAGTGAGGTGTATGAACGGAGTGTTGCATGTACAAGTTAGATCTCTCAATGCACAAAGAAAATTTGTTATGTGCATGGCATAATAAGGCTCCATGGTCTTTCTTCTTGCACCATATGTTGACATAGGTCAGATGCATGATTTCAACATCAATGGCACACAAGGCATACACCTTTTAGACTAGTGATAGTGAAGTGGGAGCTCACACTCGATCGCTAAGACCCATGGACTGCTTATTGTTTCAAGCGTTTCAAGTGAGTGACTAATGACTATCTCTCACCTAGTTGTACATGATCTTGATCCTACGAGTGAAGTGAGCTTACCTTGATGCTTGATTGAGTAGCCTCCT
This sequence comes from Lygodium microphyllum, assembly GCF_053477565.2. Classification (NCBI taxonomy): domain Eukaryota; kingdom Viridiplantae; phylum Streptophyta; class Polypodiopsida; order Schizaeales; family Lygodiaceae; genus Lygodium; species Lygodium microphyllum. Next base: position 11,755,771 of record NC_141137.1, on the reverse strand, counting down.
TCCTCAAGAACTCCAATAGCTCCATGATTCGAGATGCAAGCTCAAGCAAGCTCAATCCTCTACCTTCAAGCTCTATCTTCCATAGCCGCGTGTGCGAGAGAAGAGAAGAGAAGAGAAGAAGATGGAGAGCTTCTACAACACGATCCCTCACCCTCACACACTCACTCCCTCACACTCTCACACCCTCTCTCAAACACAAGCACAAGTACAAGCAAGGAGAAGAGAAGAAGAGAGTCACTTTAGCCACATACAAAGAATGATCTCTTCCATTTACTTTTTGGTTTTTATACATGCCCTTATCCCTTTGGGCATCCATCCCCTTTTTACATGACCGGGCATCTTGCCAAGGTCCTCTTTTCCTATTCCCTTCTATTTACATTACCCCTTTACCTATACATATCTACTCTTTACAATTTGCATAGAAGGGAGCTTGGTGCTCTTTTACAAAATTTGGGGTTGCCTTTGCATTTTAAAATGCATGTTTCCCCTTTGCTTTCTTTGAGGTTTCATTTGCATCTTTTGCCCTTTCTTCTCTTGTTTTCTCTATTGGGTCCACATTTTTGAAATTTCATGGATTTATTTTTACTTTCTTTTTCATTTTCTTGCACAAGGGTTAACTTTACCCCCTTCTAGTCGAGTGCTAGTCCCATGACACTTGTAGGTCTTTCTTGGTTAGGGACAAGTAATTGAAGGGTTAACATGTGGTTGTGATGATGGGGATGCAATGTCAATTATGAGTCATAGCACATTCGCCTTTTGCCACTGGCAATGTATGCATAGTGATAGCTTTTAGCAAGGGCAGCAGTGCGGCTCCATCAAAGCCCATCCATCAAAGCCCACAAAGCCATTGATAGATGAACCTACAACCAAGTCTAAGGATGGGGGTTGTGACTTGTCACAACCCACCAAGCCTCAACGCCAACAAACCACTGAGAGTGTAACCAAGTCCAGTGAACCCAAGTTCAAATGGGTGCCTAAGCACCAAGGGCCGCCACCTAGAAATAAGTAGACAACATGACCTCATGCTACCAAAAATTCATACTCAAGACCTAGGAGGCAAAGAAGACATTATAGGCATAGACAAATAGTCAAGCCACGATGGGTCCCCAAAACCCTATTGCAAGTGCAAGGCTATTATGAGGGCAATACCTGGATATGGATACCTAAAGCCAATATTTGCCAAGGGCACCACTTAAGTGCCACCCTCAAACTTGTCTACACAAGACTATACAATAGTTAAGAAACTGAAACCACATGAGACTCAAGTTGTAAAACCTATAGAGCCCAAAATTGCTTGAACACTCGTCTTGACAAGCTTTCCTTGCCAACAATTTTCTTGCTGGGTAGCACATAGAAAATGAGGGGTAGACTCTCAGTCTTGATAGAAATTGTCAATTTGCATTTTCCTAAGCGTGGGTAGGATTTCCCATCGATGGGCTCAATTTCATATCGGTTGGTTGCAATTGGGAATGATTCAATACGGTCCAATGTTCATGCATTAAGATATTAGTATCAGCTCCTTTGTCAATTAGCACATCAAGGATGCATATCGTTTGGGAGGTCACAGTGATCCGCAAGTAGGCTAGTGCTACTGCTTCCTTGTTTGCATCCTCAAGCTCTGTGATGGTCACAACCCTCACATTCAACAATAGGTCCATTATCGAAGGTTCATGAAGTGGATGTGACAAGGGGATAATACTTTTTGATGTGGCTTCCATTGAAGAAACCTATACCTTGTCCCTCTAGGGTTTCTAGTACCACATCCCCTGTTCTACTGATAGTATGGACCTTGAAGGGTCCCAATCCCTTAAACTTGATTTTTTACTTGTGTCCTTTGACAGAGTATAGCAAGACTAAGTATCCTTGCCCAAATTCCGCTACTTGACATATTTGTCAAACCAACTCTTGCAGCGTGCTTTTTCACAAATTAGAGCATGGGTTGCAATGAGATGGGTTTCAAGAAGCGTTCTAGCTCCACTAGGCAATGTATCCATGCTTCTTGTCCCCCCCCCCCCCCCCCCCCCCCCCCCCCCCCCATCGTTCTTGGGCTACTATTCTCAAGTTGGGAACAAAGAATTCCACTAGCAAAACAACTTTAGTTCCATAGGTCAGCCTGAATGGAGTCTACCCTATGGCTATTTTGTATGCTGTTCAATATGTCCATAAAGATACCATAAGTTTGTTACCCTAGTCATTGCATGAGGCAGAGATAACTTTCATTAGAATACCCACCAAGATCTTGTTTGTAGATTCAGCTTGACCATTGACCTGCGAATAGTATGGAAAGGACTTCCTATGGATTATTAGGAAGGTGGACAACGAAGTGAGTGATCACTTCATTGATAAAGTGTGTGCCTTGGTAACTAACCTATTCTATGGGGCAGTTGAATTGTGAGATTACTTGCTCCTAAAGAAATTTAGCTATGGTCCTTGTGCCATTTTTGCGAGTTTCTCAAGCTTCTGCCCACTTGGTGAGATAATCCATGGAAACAATGATGTATTTGGCTTAAGAGTATTGACTTGTAGGGTTGATTGGGCCCATGAAATTGATTTTTCATTTCTTGAATGGCTAACATGCAATCAATGGGATCAACTCCATTTTGTCCTTACATGTAGGGACTTTTGTTTGTTGGCACTCATCACAATGCTTTACAAACTTAGTTGTATCATGGAATAACGTTGGCCACCACAATTGGGATTGGAGCACCTTGCATGTGGTAGTGTCCTCGCTGAAGTGCCCTCCAGCTATTTCGCCGTGTGCTTCCTTGAGTACATCATACATTTTGTGCTTACAGATGATACAATTGGCCTCCAACTAACTGATAGGGTTGGATCTTCAAGATGAGTCTTGTTAATATAGCTTTCTCTATTGCTCATTCTGGTAGTCCATTCTAGAGTATGTGGACTATGTCATCCACCCAATATGGCGTGAAGTCCGCTCTAAATAGTTCTCATTTGTTGGACATTTTAAAAGGTGTATGTTTGTTAGGCTGTTCACTGATTCCTTGTCTAATGGACTCTCTTGTGGGTATGTGGGATATATGGTGTGCCATATAATGTTGTTTTCCCTTGTGTACAACCACAGAGAAGTCAAATTCCAAGAGTAGAAGTAACCATTGAGCAATGTGTCCTCTTGCATAAGGTTTATTCACAAGATAAAGCAATACATGATGGTCCACAAAGAAGGTGAAGGGTGTTGCTAGAAGATAGTGTCTTAAATTCTTTACAGTGAGCACTATGGATAACCCTTCTCTTTACATTGTGGAGTAGTTCATTTCTATCTCCCTGAGCTGTTTGTTAGCAAAAGTCACTGGATAGTCTAGGTTATATTCACTAGGTTGGCACAACACTACTCCCACAACAAATCTTGATGCATCAATGTGCACGTGAAATGTGATGGATCAATTTGGGGCTCTTAATATAGGAGTTGAAGTTAGAGCCTCTTTAAGCCTTTCATAGGCCCGTTGATTTTCTTGGGTTGTAATACTTCCATGCAATTAAAAGTTAGTTGGTTAGTTCAAAAGTTAGTTAGTTAATTAATAAGTTAGTAAGGTTATTAACTAAAGACTAACTATAGCAAAAACTAACTAACATTAACCGAGAGTTGGAACCTGGCATTTTTTCCAGATTGACAAGGATTGTAGCTACCCATCATGAAAGTTACAATGTGAATGAGAGTTATGAGCCATATTAATCATTAGTGTCAATGTGTATAGTATGGATGGTCCAAAAATATTAGATTTTTGAAAACAACTATCATATTTTAGATATTATTTATTGTAAATATCCTAAAAAGATATGGAAACTCCTAGGACAAAGTGTCATGTAAAAAAAGCAAGTAAATTTTCAACCAATTTTGGACATTTAATGAAAAAAAGAAGGATTGGTAAAATTGTATGCATCATGATTGTAGTTTACAAGCAGAAAATAACACTTTGAACAGGGAGAAGAAGGAGTGATCTAGAAGATTTCTAACCAATTGTCTTAGTGTCTTGGGATTTTACCCCCCTTTTAGAGCCAAAAAAACCATCAGATTTGTGATTTGAGCATTAGATTGCATCTTATAAGTTCATATTGCTGATTTTGCTAAGATCCCCTCCACAAAGAGCTCTTCTTCTCAGCCACAACCCTTCTTCTCTAATTGAGCTATAAATATGAGGCATGGGGAGCAGTTTAGAGAAGCACAAGGAGACCCTGAGAGGTTGCGAGAGAGAGGGAGGTAGAAGGATACCCCTCCAAGAGGCAGAGAGAGAGAGAGAGAGAGAGAGAGAGAGAGAGAGAGAGAGAGAGAGAGAGAGAGAGAGAGAGAGAGAGAGAGAGAGAGAGAGAGAGAGAGAGGAGTTACCCCGAGAGCCTGTGAGGGAGAGAGTTAGCTCAATTTTCCCAGTCTCGATCTTTGACTAAGCCATCTTCTCTTACACTCTTTCATCTCAAATTTATTCTATCTTCCCTATCTCTTGAACGTGCTTGTGGATGATGGCTCCAAAGTGACAAAGTGGAAAGACCATGGGACCACCGCAACTGGTTAAGGAATGGATATTACCAGAGATACGGGAGTGCCTGAGGTTGCTAGAGTTGCCACTACCAATGGAGCATCGGGTGTGGCGAATGTGAGTGTGAGCAAAGACGAAATTCCCAATGTCATCATACCAAACCAGGGTTTTCACTACTAGGTTATTATTTTGCCACTTAGGCAAAATTTAACGTAAAATATTAGCTTCCATATTTTTCACTTACACGAATTGATAACTTTATCTAGAAAGCATACCAGTACAAGCATAAACAATTAATCACTATGAATTGTAGGTGGATTAATTGAGATTCTAAATTGTAGAATCATGTTGGAAATAATTGCTAGAGGTTATTGCACATATATCTTTATGCGCATTTGATATAGTTATGGTGAAATGCAATAAGATTAAATGTTGACTAATGCTTAAAAAGTGAAACTCTATTTAAAGGATCTGTAAGTTATCTCGTTGAGTTATTGTCACAATATATTTATTTAAGGAATTTTTCTTATGTTAGGTTAGATAGCGCAAATGGAAAATTCATGCCTTTCTTAGCATGTTGCAAGACATGTAGTCAGCACTTCTTTATGAGGAGAATCCTCATTAGAATGTAAGGTTACCTTTGGATAAGGTCTACCTTGGCTATGTGAAGTTGTGAGCTGCACAATCATGTGATTGTCATTGCATCATTTGATATACATTTGAAAGGACTATTTTGAAAGGTGAAAAGGATCGAAGCTTGCTTGGAAGAGCTATGGAAGGAGAGAAAGAGCAAGAAAGAGAGAGAAACAAAATGAAAACTTCAACAGTCACAATGTGTGATCATGCCTTCCTTTGTTGATAAATACGACATATCCTAAGTCATATCCTATGGATGTATGCATCTAAAATAGAAACATATGTAAAGTGTCCTTAAGTTTGGGGTATCTATCTTTTAAGGATAACACTTGTGGTAGTTGACTTTGGAGAAATGGAGAAGAATAATGGAGGAGAAAAAAACATGGAGCTCCTGACCTCTGATCTGATCTATTTCATGGTCTCCCTCCACTTCAGTTTATCATTGTGGTATTAGAGCAAAGCTCATCCCTCAACAACAGCTCTCTGCAAAGGAACGCCCAACCTCTTAGTATAATTTATGCTCTCTTCCATTACAGCTTAGAGGAAGGAGATTGCAGGAGACATCGAGATTGCTTCTCTCCAAAAGTCTCATTTGAGAAAGAAAATATAGATTGTCTCTTAGGGAGGCATTCAGATTGTTTATCTCTGGAACTTCTCATTGGAGGAACTAAGGGCTACCTACCTACACTGTCACTGTAGAGGAGGAAGAGTAAGTGGAGCGTGGATTTCTTCTCTTGAAATCATAGTAGAGCAAGAAAAGGAGACATCTCTGCACAGTTGCAGTAGAGGAAGAGAAGGAGAAGATTGGTTCTCTGGAAGATCACAAACAGAGAAAGAAAAAGGAGACATTGAATTTTGTTTCTCTGGACCTTCACAGCCCTGGGAAACAAGGGACATTCAAATTGCTTTTCTCTAGAAAATCCCAATACTAGAGGAAGAAAACCAGACATTGAGATTTACTTCTCCGCATTCACAGTAGTAGAAGAAGAAGATGATGACTGCACCGCAGCTGTCTCAGCAAGTCGACAAGAATGGCCGACTGATCTTCCTATTGTCTCCAAACCGCAGATTTAGATTAGCCATTGCTACATTCAAGCACCCCACATTTGAGCATCAAGGATCGCAACATCCAATTCCAGAAATGGCCGAATCCAAGGAGCTTCTTACCTCTTCATGTTCCCCTACGTGCATATATTTTGCCATTCGATAAAGAATCTGCCTTCATTCAGGCATCTCCGATGCATTACAAGAAAAGAACATGAGGTCAACGTATTTGCAAACATACTGAAGTTCATTGCTTTGCAGTGAATCGATCAGTAGAGCTTCTTTTCCCTGACAAGAGTAAAGAGGTCACCAAAGGAAGCAGCATTTGTGTCACAATACATTGATGTCTGTGAGTTAATTGATGCATCAGTCTTAGTTTTTTTTTTGTAAAGTTCGATAAGGCAAAGACTTCATATCTTGTTGCTTCACAGCGCTTCATAGTTTTCAGATAAAACTCTTGAAATCCAGGACAAGGCTTTCCTTCTTCTGATGACCTAGACTGTTTAGTCTGGAACTGCATTTGGAGTTAGATTAGACAATATGGCTCAATTTTGTCGAAGTTTGTCTCCTGCCAATCATGATCCTTTAATGTAAAATGGGACAACACTTCGAATTTGTTGAAGCACACAATAGAGCTAAGCTCATAGACTATGACCAAGCCCAATACAAGACTTTCGATTTGATGCTTTATCTTGGAAGTCAAGAAGAACTAAGAGAGGAATAGCCTATAGTGGATGACAAACTGGATGAATTGCCCAAAGGGATGTATATGATAGATTTTGGACACATGTATGACAATCATATTGCTGGAAGCTATTTTTACATGCATTTTTGGACTATGTTTGATGCTTTTTGGTCTCAGATTGGACCACGGATTGGGGCATACTACTGAATATCATTTGTGGACATTTTGTATTACTGTTTTTTTCTGAATTTGCAGTAGCCATAATATTTGACACGGCATAGATCACTCAGATTGTGGGAGACAAATTGACCAAAGACAATTATAGTGTTTAGTTTTACAGGATGGAGAATTTTTTGATGGGTAGAGGTCTATGGGACTTCATAATAGGCGATGGTGAATGTCCAGAAGTTCCTGAACATCCAACTGAAGAGCAAAAGAAACCGTACAAGGATTGGACAAGGAAGAACATGAAAGTTTTGCATTGGATCTTCATATGTACTTCAGAAACATTGATTCCTCATATAAAAAAGGCAAGTACTTGTAAGGAGGCATGGGAAATCATAGAAAAAATGTATGGAACATGTATAGAGGCTCGTAAGATACAACTCAAGCAGAGATTACATGGTGTATGGAGAGGCAATCGTAGTATCAGTGACTATGTGGCAGAAATCAAGCAAATTGCAGAAGACCTTGCATCCATTAATGCACCTGTTGATGATGATGATTTAGTGTCAGTGACACTAAATGGACTTGGACCACCTTTCAAATCTTTGGATATCTCTATTTCAGTGAGGAGTCTCTATCCCTGACTTTGAGGAGCTTATTGGATTGCTACTTATAGAAGAAATCAAGTTGGGATTGAATGCATCAAGCAGTGGCAAAAATGCAAGTAGAGACAATGTTTTCTATCACCAGAGAGGTTGTGGCAGCTCATCTAGAGCTAGAGGCTCTTCACTTGGTGGTAGTAATTATGGTTATCTTGTGGAAGAGGTAACTTTGGTCGTGGTGACTTCATGCATAGAGTCAGGGGGAGATATTTCCCTAGAGGTAGAGGACGGTCTAGTCCTTCTTCACAAAGAGATAGCACTTGTCATTATTGTGGGCAGTTTGGTCACTTTGAGAGGGATTGTTATCATAAATAGAATGCCATGTCTAGGGGTTGTGGAAGGACCCAGTATGGCCACTATGCAAGCACTTATGGTAGTAGAGGTTATGGACATAGAGGTGGATCACCTAGAGGTCACCTACTTGCTATGGAGCATGTGCTTGGGAGCATGACTCACTCTCTTCATGAGAAAGATTGGTTTTTGGATTCAAGAGCTACAAACCACATGACTCATCTTGCTGAGTGGTTTGATAGCAAGGAGCAAATGCAGAATGAGGAATATGTTGCCACCACTGGTGATGATCCTTTACACAAAATTACTCATATTGGTAGTGTGCCACTTGTTACAAAAGATGGGATTCAGAACAAGCTTGGTGATGTACTTTATGTGCCCATAATAACTAAGAACTTAGCATCAGTTGGTCAAATGACAGATCAAGGATTGTAGGTGAGATTCAATAAGTTTGGATGTTTCATTGAAGAGTTCCATAATGGGAAAACTGGTAGGGTGATTGCTCATGGTAGAAAGAAAGGGAGATTATTTGCTTTGGATGTAGGTACTCTAGTGATTCAAAACTCTATGTATGTTGAGAGAGGACATGGGTAAGATAAGGATGTGGAATTATGGCATAGAAGGATTGGTCATGTTAATTTGCAAAGATTGAAGCAAATGCAATCGAAAAAGATAGTCCATGGTCTACCGCATTTTGGATATGTGAATTTTGATCATGTATGTGAGGCTTGTCAATTTGGCAAGTAGTCCAGTTTGCCATTTCCAAAGAGGGGGAGAATAAGCAGCTATCCTTTGGAAATAATACACTCAGATATTTGGGGCCCATGTTAGAATGTTTCCATGAGCGGAAGATGTAGATTCTATATCACTCTCATTGATGACTTTAGCAGAATGACTTGGGTGTACTTTATGTAGCATAAAAGTGAAGCATTTGAAAAGTTCTTGGAATTTAAATCTATGGCTAAAAAGTAGTTTGGATGCTACATAAAATGTTTGAGGTTAGATAATGTGGAGAGTACATGTCGTATGAGTTTTGTGACTTCTTGAGAGATCATGGTATCAAAAGGCAATTGACATGCAGGTACACACCTCAGCAAAATGGTGTGGCTGAAAGGAAGAATCGGAGTATTGCAGAGGTTGAAAGGGCAATGATGAACCAAATGAACATGCCATTGTCATATTGGGTAGAAGCAGTGCATACTGCAGTCCACATTATCAATAGAACACCTACAACCTTGACTCATAATATGCCGCCATATGAGAGAATGTATGGTAGGACACCCATTGTTGCATACCTTAGAGTCTTTGGATGTGTTTGTTATGTTCATGTTCCGGATGATTTGAGAAAGAAGATGGAACCTAAGGCTGCAAAATGCATTTTCCTTGGATATCTTGATGAGAAGAAGGGATACAAATGCTACGATCTAGTGAGTAAGGAAGTATACTTAAGCAGGGATGTCAGATTCAGTGAATATGAATCATGGTACAAGCCCAAAATTGTAGTGGATGTTGATTCCTATGAAAGCAATGATGATGATGGCTATGGAAGGAAAATTTTAGCAAACAACAAGGCTGAAAATCAGCGTGTGGGAGATGCTTCAGGATCTCAAAGCAGTGGCAGCTACAGTCCATGGAGTGGTAGATTGAGAAATGCACAAAGGAGTGCAAAATTTGTAAAAGGAAAGAGACCTATGGTTGAAAGTTCAGAATATGAATCTATAGATGATGAGTATGGCATTCCACATGTTAAAACACCTGGCACTAGAACTTCAGGAAAGTATGTTCCACCACATGCTAGATCAAATGAGATACATGGTAGTGCATCTCAATTGAGAAGGTCAGAAAGGGTAAGGTATCCAGTTGATAGATTGACTTATAATGCATTCATGAAGATGCATTATGCATACATAGTTTCTTATGTACAACATGTGGAGCCTACTTGCTTTGAAGAAGCAATAGAGAGCAAAGAGTGGAGACAAGCAATGGATGAAGAGATGGATGCACTAAGGAAAAACAAGACTTGGGATCTGGTGAAATTACCTCATGGCAAGAAATCCATTCGATGTAAATCCCAAGTCTTGCCATGAGGTATACAGAAGATGGTATGGTTGTTGTTGTCATACAGAAGATGGTATGGATGTAAATCCATTTCTTGCCATGAGGTAATTTCACCAAATCCCAAGTCTTTATGTAAGGCATACAGAAGATGGTATGGTTGTTGTTGTCATCTATGTTGATGATCTCATTATTACAGGTACACTTGAGGAGGAGATTACTGAAGTCAAGCATGGGTTACATAAAGAGTTTGATATAAAGGACCTTGGTTTGTTGAGATACTTCTTGGGTATTGAGGTTATTGACACACCTCATGGTATATGGCTGATACAAAGGAAATATGCATTGGAGATGTTGGAAAAATATGGCATGACAGGATGCAAACCGGTTGATACACCATTGGATCAAAATGTTAAGTTAATGGATGATGGATCTTATGTTGAGGATGTTTAGAAAGATGGTTGGTACTTTTATCTACTTGACTATTACAAGACCAGGCTTGAGTTATGGTGTTGGATTGATAAGTCAGTTTATGCAAAAACCATGCAAATCACATTAGGATGTAGTGAGAAGAGTTCTTAGGTATGTGAAGATGACATCTGGATTTGGATTATTTTATGAAAAAGGAATCACGCCTACATTGTTTGGATATTTAGATGCAGACTGGGCAGGTAGCTCTATGGATAGAAGATCTAGTAGTGGCTATGCATTCTCATTTGGATTAGTCATGGTAAGTTGGAGCAGTAAGAAGCAACCTACAGTTGCTCTACCAAGCACTAAAGTAGAGTATAGAGGCATTGCATTGGCAGCATGTGAGCAAACATGGCTGAGATTGATCTTATATGACATGGGGATAGAAATTGATGGTGGAGTCATTATGTATTGTGACAATGTTAGTAGCATTATGTTGGCAAAGAACCCAGTCTTCCATGCAAGGACAAAACACATAGAAGTGCACTATCATTTCATTAGAGAAAAAGTCATTGATGGAGAGATTGACTTGGTCCATGTGAAAACAAATGACCAAGTTGCTGATATCTTTACCAAAGCATTAGGTAAAGATAAGTTTGAGTACTTCAGGAGTGCACTTGGAGTCTTATGTGTGCAAGCTCATTCTGAGCTTGAGGGGGAGTGTTGATAAATACGACATATCCTAAGTCATATCCTATGGATGTATGTATCTAAAATAGAAGCATATGTAAAGTGTCCTTAAGTTTGGGGTATCTATCTTTTAAGGATGCCACTTGTGGTAGTTGACTTTGAAGAAATGGAGAAGAATAATGGAGGAGAAAAAAACATGGAGCTCCTTACCTCTGATCTGATCTATCTCACGGTCTCCCTCCACTTCACTTTATCATCCTCGATTCAAATTGTCACTAAAAGAATAAAGAATCAAGTGACAATGACGGGCGCCCACCACACAGTGTGCAGTGGCGGGTACTATCAGTGTAGTGATACAATGCAGCTAGGCGGAGGTGCCTTTACCCCCAACAACCTCCCATTTAAAGGCGAATCCACCCCAGTGAGGAATGAAAAAGAAAAAAGAAAAGACAGTATAATGCACACATGTACAATAGGATGAGAAAAAATGTAATCTCATCCAATGGCCATCAATTTCCTAAGGAAGGCAAAGTGCTCAATAGTGAGGCTTTTCGTGAGCAAATCTGTAGGATTTTCGTCAGTGGAGATCTTGACAAGGTCAACAGACCTGCCCTCCGTGACCCCACGTATGAAGTGATACCTCACTTCAATGTGTTTCGTCTTCACATGGAAGACCAAATTATTGGCTAGGTGAATAGCACTCATAGAATCCAAATGCAACGCAGGTATAGCATCAATCCCAAGGTCATGAACCAAATGGCCTCCTTGCAAGCGTTAGTGGCTGTAACATACTCGGCCTCAGTGGTAGAGAGAGCTGTACACTTCTGAATCTTGGACATCCAAGAGATAGCACCTCAAGCATAGGGAATACATATCTAGAAGTGGACTTCCTACTATATGCATGTCATGCATAATCAGAGTCTGTGTATCCCATGACTCATGTATCCTAGTTGCCATAGCATATGCATATATCTGCAGTGCCCTTTAGGTACCCCATGATACCCTTCACAGCATCCCAATGCTTCTTGCCAAATGTAGCCATATAGCGTGCCATAACACTAACTGCAAAGGCAATATCTGGACGAGTGGCTATCATGGCATACATAAGATTGCCCATTGCAAATGCATAGGGAATGTTGGCTATCTCGGATCTATCTGCGGACAATCAGCCTATGATACTGTAGTGGGAGATCATGCTCAACCGCCAAGACCCACGGACCGCTTATTGCTTCAAGTGTTTCAAGTGAGCTCTAATGGCTATCTCTCACGTAGTTGACGCGCTGTCGATCCTACGAGTGTAGTGAGCTTACCTTGATGTCGATGTGAGTAGCCTCCTCCCTCGCACACCTGGGTAGCTCCACTATTCTTGATGTTAGCTCAAGCATCCTCAAGCCTCCTCCATCTCCAAGCTCCATTCTCCATAGCAAATGCATAGGGAATGTTGGCTATCTTGGATCTATCCGCGGACAATCAGCCTATGATACTGTAGTGGGAGATCATGCTCAACCGCCAAGACCCACGGACCGCTTATTGCTTCAAGTGTTTCAAGTGAGCTCTAATGGCTATCTCTCACGTAGCTGACGCGCCGTCGATCCTACGAGTGTAGTGAGCTTACCTTGATGTCGATGTGAGTAGCCTCCTCCCTCGCACACCTGGGTAGCTCCACTATTCTTGATGTTAGCTCAAGCATCCTCAAGCCTCCTCCATCTCCAAGCTCCATCCTCCATAGCCATGCGCGCAAGAAAAGAGAAGAGAAGAGACAAGAAGAAGAGAAGAGGAGATGGTGAAGAGCTTCACCCTCTTGATCCCTCACTTCCACACACTCACTCCTACACACTCTCACACACTCTCTCTTAAGAGCACACACAAGCAAGAAGAAGAGAAGAAGAGAAGAAGAAGAAAGCTCTTGTTAGCCACACACCAAAGAATGAGCTTCCATTCACTTTTTTAACTTTATATACAAACCCTAAAATCCCATGGGCACCCATCCCCTTTTTTACATGACCAGCCATTGTGGCAAGGTTTTTTTCCATTTCCCTCTTCTAGCCTTATGCCTCTAGCCTATGCCCGTCTAATATTTTACAATTGGCACAGGAGGGAGCCTAGCGCTCTTTTACAAGAGTTTTTCAAGTTTTTTGAGGCGCCTTTCATTTATAATTGCGCCTTTGGTCTCGACTTAGCTTCTAGAGGTCGCCTGCGTGTCTGTGCTCTTCTTCCATGCTTTTTCTGATTTTTTCTTCATTTTTTGCCATTTTTCACCATCTCGACCTGGGGTTAACATTACCCCCCTCCGAGACGGGTGCTAGTCCCATGGCACTTCTGTGTTGTTGTAGGGTGGTAGGCACTTGGGCAAATGATGGTGTAAAGGGAAGGGCCACTTTGTAAATTCAGGTGCGTGTGGAAGCTAATGTGTGTCAAGGAATTTGGATGGATAGCGAGTGGTTGACGGGGGCCTCCGAAGTTGGTGGTTTGCCGCTTGTGTGATGCCTGAAAGGAGAAGGTGCGGTGCTCTTCCTAAGGGGAGCGTTTACCTTACTGTCTTAGTGCAGTGTGCTGGTGCTAGTGGAATGGGGAGGTGGGTCTTAACCGCAAGCAAGCCTGGGTGATGTCCCCCACTTGAGGACCCCATTTGTGTTAAGGGAGGGGCGATGCAAGTGGCTTAGGGTGACATGTCTAACCATAGGCGAGTGTTAGCTCCCTAGGTATGTCCTGCCGTTGATGTGTCCTAAGTAGGAAGTGGGGAAGCAAAAAGGGCTAGGGGGTTAGGAGTGGAGCCGGCCGACCGAAGCCACCGGGCACGCCTAACTTGAGAACCCCTAGGTGCAGTGATAGTGCTCTATGTGGTGTTTAAGTGCTTCTGCAAGTGAGTGCTTGTGTGCTTTTCCTTTCATGTTATTCTTTTCTTTGCTTTGACTTTCCTTTTTTTTTTTTGCAGTTGTGGAATGACAGCCAGGCCTAATTGTCTTCATCTGAATGAGAAGGGGAAGGGGGTCGGATGGATTTGCTAAAAAACTAGTAGCTTTGCATGTATCCTTTCAGATTCATGAGGATGTGGAGAGAAGTGGTGGAGAGGAAAGGGTGATTGCACCTAGTGAATTAGTTGTCATTCATATCTTCTAAGAGGGCTAGGAAAAAAGAGGGGAGGAGACTAGCCCTCATCATAAGATGAGCCATGGCGCAACTGTCAATAGAGTTAGGGTCAAAGAAGAGGGGAGGTAGGCAGCGCTCTTGTGGAGTCGAGTCCTGCGTAAGGAGTAGCTTAAGTAACCTAAGATAATTACAGGTTGTTACAAAGGCGGGGTCAGGGCATGAGGAGAAATTTGCAAGAATGCATGTCATAGAATCATCTAGGCTTTCGGAGGTAAAGAGAAGGGCATGCTCGAAGGATACTACATTAGAGTTATAAATAATAGGGAAGTCGTACCGCCCGTGGAGGGTGGCATCAAAATCCACACCTACCCTTCGAGGGTATGCCATGTAGGTGGGGTTGTTCCGCTCGAATGGTAGGGTGTTACAAAATGCCATCGAGGTGAGCATACTGATGTTGCATACTCGCCTCCTCCACAGGGGTTGGGTTTTGTAGCCCTGTACAGTGTGTGGGACTTCAAAAACTTTGTTCTGCCAGTAATCAGCCGCTTCCGTTTCCCAAGAGGTCGGGGTTTTTTCTCGCTCTTCTAGCCATCTTTGCCCCAACCGGCCACCTGATCGCGATCACCTCATCCATCATCTTGAGCGGCAAGACCCTCTGTAGACTGTTGGGTAGGAGAAAACTAAAGGTGAATGGATCCTTTCCTTGTTCTTGTATCTCCCACAGCACCAGTTCTACATGGAATCCAATGGGGATATCATCAGGGCAAGGTGGGAGGGGTGTGGATGGCAGCATGGCTGGTTTGGCTCTCAGCTGTTTCTTGGCTTTCTCTACTAGCTTTCTACGTCTTTCCCTAGATGTGGCTTGTCTTTTTGCAGATGGGTCCTCCTGTGGTGGCTCATGAGATTGCGACGAGGGGGGTTGTGGGACTACATCCTCCCGAAATCGGTTCATGTCGATCTCAAGTTTTGCTTCCTCCCCCTGTCGTTCTCCCTGTGCTGCTTCCTCTTTGAATCCGAGGGCATCGATTTCCTGGGGGGGTTAGGCCGGTCAGAATAGGTATTTTCGTTGCTCATCCAAGCTCAACCTAACCTCCGCAGGTAGGGGTGGCATCTACAATCCAGCATGTAAGGCTCTGCATGCGATGCTGAGCTTTCTTTGTGTCACCTCCAACAACTCTCCTTGCTCTAAGCGGGTGGTGTCCATGATGGTGTCGAGGAAGGCTTTTTGTTGGGCACTGAAGGCCACTTGGGCGGCTTCTGCCTTGCTCTCTGCAATGATTTTCTCCTTATCTACCAGAGCAAGGTGCCGTGCCAATGTCTTCACCCTCTTTTCATTGTGCGCAGCCCACTCCTCTGCTCTTTTGTTCATTTCTTCCATGCTCTCTCCTTGCTTTAGGGTTAGTATCATGAGTTTTTGCTCTTGGTCCTCCAACTCCCTGACCAGCCTCTCTTGCTCTTCTTTTTCAGAGTTTAGTTGATCTGTCAGGCACTCAATTTCTTCTTGCTGCTCCTCTATGTCTTGTTTTCTCTCCTCATCTCTGGAATTCATCTCAGCCACAAGCACGTCAACCTGAGTGGATTTCTTGATGAGCTCCTGGTATTGCACTATCAAGAGCTTGTGCTCTCTTTGCATCTTCACTAGCTCCTGTGTTTCGTTCTCAAGCTGCTGTCTCTAGTGCTCCTTCCTATCATCCTTAGCCTCGACTGCTTGTTTGAGATCTGCGATCTCCCTTTGCTGCATGGCTATCATCCTTGTTTTATCCAATTGGAAGGTGGCTATTGATTCCTTCTCAGCTACCAACTCAGCCATGGCTATCTTGCATTCCTCCTTATCTTTCTCCAATTGGGAGAGCAGCTCGGCGACGTACTTGTCGTAGTTAGCTAATGGCATCATCGTTGTGTGGATGGGTGAGGTTGAGGCTTCTACCTTCTGCCATTTAGGATCTTGCTTGGATTCTGCATCAGTAGCTGGCCTCTTTTGTCTTGTGACTGTGGTTTCTGTGCTCTGTCCCTGGGCCATCTCTTTGTTGATGAAGTATTGCATCCATGCCACAAAATTTGACACGTCGGCACTAGTCGGGATGCTAGGGGTGATGGTGGTGGGTTCAGTGGAAGGCACCAGGAGGGAAGGAATTGGATGAATTGGGTCCTTGCCCTTGCCCTCAGTGACTGCAGGTGGCACGATCTTTGGCACTTGTGTGCTAGGCCCTAGCCTTTCTTCTCTGTGTGGGCTCAAGTTCTCCAATTCATAAGCTCGGCTTTGTTGCTCGATGGACCGGCATGTGGCTTCAGCCAGGTCCTCTTCCTCCTTTCTTCTTAGTTCTTCCTCTTCCTCATCAGCCTTTCTTCTCCTTTCCTCCTCTGCTTTTCTCTGATTTTCCTTCTTTTTCTCTTTTTCTTCTTTTTTCTATCTTTTCTTCTTCTCTGCTTCCTGTTTCGATGACTTCTTTGCTTTATGTAATTCTTCTTTCTCCTTCTCTTCCTCCTGTCTCTTCTTCCTCTCTCTCTCCTTAGCCTCTTTTAGGGACTCTTTCTTTGCCCTTTCCAAGTCTTCTCTCTCCTTCTTTCTACCTTCATCATCCTTCTTCTTTCTCTGCATTGTCTTCTTTTTGGGCTTCTTGGTTGTCTTTTTGCTCGTCTGTCCTTCCCCTTCTTCCTCTGTCTCAGTTCTATCGGTGGACCTATCCTTGTCCTGGTGAGGAGGTGACCTTTCTGGCGTTTCTCCTTCTCCTTCTTCTGCATCCTGTGCTTCCCTCACTGCTTCCTGGATGACCGTAGTCAAGACACCTCCATACTTGATGAAGGAGGCTTTCTTTCATTCTGTAGCTTTAGAGGCTAGAGATTCTCCTCTTGATGGCGCACTTCCTAGGGCCAATGCTTTGGCTGCCTGGTCGATCATTTTTTGCACATACCCGTTCCAATCCACTTCATCTAGGATATGGGCTGTTACATTCTCCAGCACAGGTATGCTAATTCGATGTATCAATGCATTGTAGCGCTTGCTGGAGAAGAGCACGTGTATTAGCTTGGCTTGCATCCTGGCTTCTGCGTCGGGGATATCTTGGATGCTTATGCCGTCATTTGTGAGCACATCTTCCTTCTTAATTTTAAGCATGGCATAAACACCCCTTTTCAGTTTCCTCTCCATCTTTGGCTCCAATCCCAAAGCCTTCTCCACCAAGGTTGGGTCTAAGCGGACATGTACTTGCTTTGCATTTTCTCCTTTGCCCACCGTTACAGTGCCACATTCTTGATTTGGGTTGTACGTTCTGAGGAACTCCATGCACTTCAGGTGGTCCGGCTCCTACGAGAACTTTCTAGATACTTCGTGAGGTTGCATTGTTCAACCACTCTCCTAGTTGCTTCCTCCTTGGCCACCACAACTTCTATGTTGTGGATGGTTTGAAATTTAAGCTGGTTGAAGGCGCGGTTCTCTAGGTGGATGCGGTATTGCTCTCTTTTCTCGTCTGTGAATGGCAGTCGGTGGGCGTAGTCTCGCCGCGACATTTTATGTTCCTGCCATAAATCGTAACTTTCATTAGTGCTTTTCACATATTAATTCGCCGATTGCTGGAAAGGAAAAACTCTATGCTTTTTGAATGAATTCATTAAGAAGCAATATAGTTTTTCCTTTTTAGACTTGGACTTTTTGCCCTTTACTTCAAAGTTATCATGCCCATTTTCCTACCCCATCCATTTTTTCATAATATATGTTTATGTTTTTCATTGATTTCGCTTTGATTTACCCCCTTTGATTCATTTCTCATTTGATTCATTTCACCTTACCCCTTTCTCATCTAATTCATTTCACCTTACCCCCTCCCCTTCCATCTTGAGAAGAGTCCTTCCTAGGATTGAGGGTCAAAAGGTCAGGGGCTTTCAGCATGTTGGTGTAGGAGTTACTTGTGAAGGAGCCAAGTATAGAAATTTGGATTGTACTCCAATTGAGCTTCGCGGTTCAAATCAAAGGGTCGAATTCCCACGTGCGTGATGTATATGAGAACATCTATGAGGAAGTCACCAGATTCGACATGGCTAGCAATGTGTAACTCTTCCTCAGTCAACAAGCGATCAAGGTAGGGGTGTCCTTTGATGTGTTTTTCCATGGGTCAGCCCCGAAGAGTGGTTAACACTCTATACGAGGTGGGCACGACGTAAGTGGGATCATACTCTGCTGTTTTGATGGCACGATGTTGCTCAGTGTTGGTCATTATGCGATATCCTTCAACTTCCCATTGCAACCTAAGAGTGTACCACTGCCTCAAGAAAGGTGATCCAGTATCAGCGAGTTGTGATAACTCCGTGATCTCTTGGTCAATGATAGCAAAAGTGGTTTGTGGATCGTATGACGTGATAAGGCGCTGCATGATGGCTTGCTTCTTGGAGATTTCGCTGTTAATCAACTCAGTAGTGGAGCGAGAAGCTTTTGCGAACGCGAATTCAAAGGTTTCCCAAGAGCAAGGCATATTTTGCACTTCAGTTGCAAAGGGTTCTTCTAATAGACCTAAGTCCAAGTGGTCGTAGCTTAGCGCGAGTGACACGAAAGTGTCATCTAGTCTTTTAATACAATCCACCACGTCATCCCTGGTGTCCTCAGCAAGGTCAGCGGGGTTGGCTTGTTTGTGGTTGGGCCGCTTGGATGTTGAGTGGATTAGGAGTAGCCACAATGGACGGGTTGTTGCATGTAGGTTGGAGTTGGGGAGGTGGATTGACTTCGGCGGGTAATGACTCTTGTGACAGAGATTGCAGTTTGGGCCGATAGGCTTGTGGGACTTTGTTGGGCCTAGGCGTGGATGAGGTGGATGGTTGTGGTTCACGAGAGCACTGCGGCTTGTGGTTTTGAGGGTTTATGGAGCACAGTTTGATCAAGCTTGAGGGCGGTGTATGAATGGTGCCCTTGGCCGTGTGGGCCTTAGGGATCTAAAGCTAGGTATTTCCCTCGTAGTAGCCTTGCACACATAAGAGGGCTTTAGGGACCCATCTTTGCTTGATCATGCGGCACTTTCTGTGACTGCATCTTGGCCTCCTAGGTTTAGAGTTTTTGGTTTTATGAGGATAGGAGCGTTGACTCCTAGGCGGCGGTTGCGACTGCTTAGGCTTCTATTGACATCTAGGCTGTTGAGCCTTATGTTTTGCTATTGTGGGCTGTGATTCCTAAATTCTGGGAGGTGGCAGCCGCGCGCTACCCCCTCCTTAGATTTGGTTATGGAGAATTCTATTGGTGGCTTTGCGGACGGTGATGAAGTCGCGCAGCCCTTGCTGAAAGCTGTGACGATGCGAACGTTGCCTATTGCGAGGTGGATGCACTGCGACTCATAATCAACATTGCAGTGAGTCTGCTTTTTGAAAGTGCGCCCTAGTAGCGACTTTGTGCCTGCATCTTTAGCATTTGGCAACACGTAAAAAATAATTGCGATACTCTCGGACTCGATAGAAACGGCTACTTTGCACTTGCCGAGGAGTGCGTAGGAATGGGCCCCATAGGGGCTTAATTTAGCATTCGTGGTCTGAAGTGATGGTTTGCCAAGTTTGGTCCAATGATCGTGAGTTAGGACATTGAAGTCTGCTCCCTCATCAATCAGAGCGTTGAAAGTACATGTTTGTTTTGCAGTGACCGTTACATGGAGGTATGCGGGCTTTACGACTTCCTCATCCTCGTCATCAATTTCAGTGATTGTGGCCACTCATACTTTGACAGGTGGTTCTAACATCGGGGGCTCATGTAAAGGATGGGTGGGAGGGTAGTACTTCTTGACATGACTGCCATTGAAGAAGCCTATTCCATGAACCGTCTAAGGTTTCAAGTTCGACATTGCTTGTGCGGCTGATCGCACGAACTTTGAAGGGTCCAAGGCCTCGAAATTTCATTTTCTGTTTATGTCCCTTAACAGAGTAGAGGAGCACTAAGTCGCCCTGTTCAAAGTCGCGCTGCTTGACATGCTTGTCAAACAAACTCTTGCGACGGGCCTTCTCACATATAAGTGCATGGGTGGCTAGAAGATGGGTCTCTGATAGGTATTCAAGCTCGACCAGGTGTTGCGTCCATGCCTCCTTCCCTTCCCATCGTTCTTGAAGGGCTATTCTCAGGCTAGGAACAAAGAATTCTAAGGGTAGGATTGCTTCTATTCCATAGGTCAGCATGAACGGGGTTTGCCGTTTTATAAGCTGTACGATAAGCCCACAAAGCTGCCATAAGCTTGTTGTCCCAGTCGCTACGTGAGGCTGAGACTACTTTGGTTAAGACATTGACGAGAATCTTATTCGTGGATTTTGCCTGACCGTTTACCTGAGGGTAGTATGGTGATGATTTGAGATGGATAATGAGAAAGGTGGACAGGAGATGCGCTATCACTTCGTTGATGAAGTGCGTGCCTTGGTCACCACCACTGACCAGTTCGATGGGGTAGCCAAATCGCGAGATCACTTGCTCCCATAAGAACTTGGCAGTCGTCCTAGCGTCATTTTTATGTGTGGCTCTTACCTCTGCCCATTTCGTGAGGTAATTCGTGGCCACAATGATGTACTTGGCTTGTGAGTACTGCGCCGCAGGACTAATGTTTCCTATGAAGTCGATTCCCCATTTTTCGAAGGGTCGTTAAGAAATAATTGGGGTTAACTCCATCTGATCCTTGTGAATCGGGACTTTTTTCTGTTGGCACTCGTCACAATGCTTGAGAATTGTGTGGCATCGTGGAAAAGCTGGGCCACCATAGTTGAGACTCTAGCACCTTCCATGCTGTCGTGTCTCCGCTAAAGTTTCCTCTCGTAATGCCGCTGTGTGCCTTCGAGAGCACATCGTCCATCTCATGCTCACATATGCATCTACGTAACAATCCATCTTGCTCCAGCCTATAGAGTTGGCCTGCAATCAGCTGATAAGGCTGGATCTTAAGGATTAAGTGCCTAAGTCGGGCTTTTTCTATTGGTCACTTAGGTAGTCTGTGCTCAAGCACTTGGACTATGTCATCCGCCCAATATGGTGTTAGATCAGCCTTAAATAAATTCTCTCATTGGATAGGTGGAATAGATCGGCGTCGGGTAGTTCATCAACGATGCCTTGTCCAGCGGCTTCTCCCGTGGGAATGCGTGACATATGGTCAGCCATGTAGTGCTGTTTTCCTTTCCGCACAACCACGGAGAAATCGAATTCCAAGAACAGAAGGAGCCATCGAGCTATGGATCCTGTAGCACAAGATTTGTTTACTAGATAGAGCAGGGCTTGATGGTCCACGAAAAATATGAAGGGTGTGGCTAATCGATAATGCTGGAATTTCTTCACAGCGAACACCATGGCTAATCCCTCTCTTTTTGTTGTCGAATAGTTCATTTTTGTCTCAGTGAGTTGTCTGCTAGCAGAGCTCACTGGATAATCTAAGTTGTGCTCACCAAGTTGGCACAACACTGCCCCCACGGCAAACTTAGAAGCATCGATGTGCACGTGGAAGGTAATGGTCCAATCTGGGGCTCGTAGAATTGGTGCTGTGGTTAGAGCCTTTTTCAATTCTTCATACGCTCGTTGGCAGGCCTCGGTCCACTCGAAGACAATTAGCAGCTTGTACAGTGGTCTGGCGATCAACGCATAGTTCAATACAAACCGCCGATAGTACCCTGTATGGCCTAAGAAGCATTGAACTCCCTTGTAATTAATTGGGGGTGGAAGGTCAACGATAACCCTGACTTTTGAGAAGTCAGTGGCAAGGCCGTTCTTCGACACCATGTGCCCTAAGATGCATCCGTGCTTTACCCAAAACTAGCACTTTAAGGGGTTCAAGGAGAGACGATCTAAGCCACATTGTTCAAAGACTGCGCAGAGTTTGTCTAAGTGCTTGATCTAGGTCGAATGGACACACAGGTCATCGACAAAGACTTCTAACTCCTTACGAAGCATGTCCTTAAAGATGGTGCACATGAGGCATTGGAAAGTGGCAGGGCCGTTAGTCAAACCGAAGGGCATGACTATGTAAGCAAAGATGCCCCACTCAGTGGCGAAGGTGGTCCTGTGCCTGTCCGCAAGATGCAATTGCACTTGGTTGTACCCTGAGAAGCCATCCAGAAAACTGTAGGCTTCCTTGCCTACCACTTGCTCAAGCATGTGCTTGGTGTACAACAATGGATAGTTGTCCCTTTTTGTAGCAGCATTCACCTTCTTGTAAATGACACACACTCGGATTTTTCCATTCTTTTTCATCACGATGACTATGGGTGATACCCAGTCTGTGTGCTCAATTTCGTAAATGAATCCCGCTCTCATCAGCTTGTCAATTTTCTCTTTGACAACATGAGCGTGTTTTGGATTCATAGGGTACGGTCGCTGCTTGATCGGCATTGCGTCTGGGGTCATGGGTATGTTGTGAGTCATGACACTAGTATCTACCTCCTTAAGCTCTTCCAAGGACTAAGCGAATACGTCTATGTATTCTCGCAAGAGAGCGACAAGACTAGTTTCTTCTTCCTCAGTCAAGTCGTCGGCAATGAAGACTGGTCAGGGTGGTTCCCCTTCCTGGACCAGATTCACCTCCTTGACCTTGGCTGGTCCCTTGATTGGTTCGTTGGTTTGTCCTTGACATTTGGCACCTAATAGAACTACTACCCTATCCCCTTTTTTGAATTTCGTGAAGCGCTTAGGGAGGTCCTGCGGTTTTCGCTGTTCTTCTGTTCGCATATCCCTAGGTTGTTTTACCTTTTCCTGCCTTAACCGTTTGCACCTTAGGTGGACGGATAGGTCCCCCTTTGTGCGTCTATTCGTGGGTGGCCTAGGGATTTTTGGATCACTGTCCGAACTAACCTTCGACTCAGAGTCGAACTCCCCATCTTCGCTAGAAGAGGTAGTCTCCCTTGGTGGGCGTAGTTCAGATGGTGATTTTGTCCTAAGGACTGATGTCTTCCCTGGCTGGGCTAAGCCTGCTTGTTCAAGGTCTATGGCTCCTACGTGCTCCAACTAGGCGTGGTCACATTCCATGTGCATGACCCCTCGCTCTATCCTAAAGATATTTCTTTTCTACAGCTTGGAGTGTACTCGTAATTTGCTCTATTTCTTGTCCTTCAGTGTCGTATTCTACAGTATCTACTTCACCCTTACTTCCATCACTGAAGGACTGGCAGTCTTTGTATTCGTCATTAGAATCCCCTTCATCAGATTGCTCATCATCTCCTAGGGCTTGGTACACCTCTTGTCGTTGGTCAGGGAGTAGGGCCTAGTTGTACATGAGGTTTAATTCATGCACTCTGGTCCATTGCCACTTGGATTTGCCTAAGAGATCTTGTAGTGGTTTGAAGTTTGCAGCTGAATTGCCAGCTAGCTTGTCTGTCAAGTATTCCAGCATCTATTGGAGTTCCCTTTTGTTAGTTGGGACTTGGAAGTTGACAGGCTTAGGCTTTCCCCGAACCAAGCGTCCTCCTACGCCAAGTAATGTCCATGGAGAGACCTCTCGCGGCGGGTTCGGTCCACATTCCCGGTGCGGATTCATAACTCCCTTGGTTAGGGTTTGGCGGTTTGTAGGGGGTAGCTGGCTCCATCTTTCCTTAATTATCCCTTAAGGAAAACATCCATAGCTGAAGCAACCAGCTTAAAAACAATTACTAGGGAAAATATCCCTTTTGTTTCCATGGCAATCAGTCATCTCAGACCCGGCCATGCAATCATCAATCACACCCCACTTGGGTTAGCATCCACAACCACATTAACAAACAGTTGAATGCACAATCTCTTGCTTCAAGGCATCGCAATCTCATTGCATGCACAACCAAAATTTAACTTGGATGTATCAAAACACTTTTACAACCTTTTCAAACAACCAAGCATAACTTGGGTCAACAATCCATCTTTAACAAGATCAACGTTCATTAAAACCATTTCAACAATTCCAAGCAACATGCTTAACATGAATCAACTACCCTAAAGTTCGCTCTCCCTGTTGGGTTAGGGCTTCGTAAGGTAGATTTAACAAGTTCCTTCTAGAACCTTTAAATGGATTAAGTAATTTCATCTTGACCTTTATTAATCCTGGCTACCTATTTAGGGTAGAACATCAACCCAATTCCTAGAGTAGCTATCTAGTATCACAGGTCACCAAATGTTAACCCATATTGCTAGTACACCACCAAAAGTACATTAACGAGATTCCAATCAGATTAGCCATAGGTTATCCAATCTTCATCTATCGGCTAGAGTTCAAACAAGGATCTCTAAATGGAATTTCTTTTAGAACTACAATTCTAATAATGTTTATCGTGCCATCCATTGTGTGTGCAAGTTAACATATATTGACATGTGCATGATCTAACTGTTACTTTAATGTACTCTATCATCCTTGCACATGAAAAACTAGTTTACAATCTTAGGATGCTATTGCATTTTTTGATAAGGGAGCACCTTTATCTCTTTTGATGCGAGGCTCCAATCCTTTTCATGAAAATAATGCAAGATTCTAGCTCTTTTTTCTAAATGCAAGCTAGGGCAATCCATTTAGTGTATAATACAAAAATATATTCTATTATTAACTAGTAGAATGTTCTTCATGCAAGTGTTTGTGTCAGGCATTTTGGCATCTTATAATGCATTTTCCTTAATCAATTTACCTATCATTTCATTGACCACAAGCATGAAATATCTTATGATTATTACAATTGTCATAACTAGATTCATGCGTAGGTTCTTTACCTATCAAACCATGCAATATGAATTTTATTATGATCCCCTATTCTCATGAGATAAGCAAGACTTCGAAGTAGTACCTGATTGTGGGGAGAAACTTTAGTGTTTACCCTTGGCAATGTGTTTGCATGGGTGGTGGCATCTTGACTTGAATCTCCATCTATGGTTGTGGGATTCCCATTCACTTGGGAAGACCTCCTCTTTGGGGCCATCCTCAGTTATGAGACTCTCCGAGTTGTGGGGAGAAATTCCATAAGAACCTTGGCCAAGAGACAATGTACGAATAGGGAGTGCCTATTGGGGGCCGTGTATCCTACACACGAACTTCGGTAGAGAGCTTTAATGGGATGCGTCTTCTTGTCTTCTTCTTCTCCTTCTCTCTCTCCCTCTCCTTCTCTTCTTCTCTCTCTCTCTCTCCTCTTCCTCTCCTTCCCTCTCTTCTCTCCTTCTTTCTCTCTCCTCTTCCTCTCCTTCCCCCTCTCTTTCTTCTTCTTCTTCTCTCTCTTATCCTTTCTCTCCTCTTCCTCTTCTTCTTCTTCCCTTCTTCACCTCTCTCTCTACACTTTGTTCACGAGGGGGGGGGGGGGACAGCTTGCCTGACGATGAGGAGGGGGGGTGACTTCAGTCGAAAGGCCCAGGGCTGCTGCAGCAGCATGGAGGGGTGGAAAATGACGAGCATGAGGGCAAGGGGGGAAAACCTGCCTACGGACGAGCCTGGAGGGGGGGCGCACTGTGCCCAGGCGGAAGGAGGACGCTGTATGTCACGGCCAATAGGGGGGCACTGATGCAGGTCACCCGGTGGGAGAGCAGCTATGCTGGCCCTCTTATAAGGAGGGAGGGAGATATGGGGGGGGGAAGAGATGGCTGTTCGCTGCCATCTGGGGGGCTGCATGCCCCCCTTCTCTCACTACTCTCACTCTCTCTCTCCCTGCCATGCCGTCAGCAGGGGGAGAGAGAGGGAGTAAAAAACATTTAAAAAATTTGATTTTTTTTTCTTAGGGGGGGTTCTCATGGGAAAGGCACGGAGGGCATGAGGATGTTACATCCTCTCCCCCTAGAGGAATCAAGATGCCCTCATCTCAAGAGAACTGGGGGAGACAAGCGCTGATGGGGATTACGACCTATGGGTTAAGACCCACCATGCATCCGCTGCACTACTCTTAATGTTTCAAGTAATGCACTCATATTATTTGAATTGAGCATAGGTACAAGAGTAGGATTTATTTCAAGTACAATACTTATTACCTCAAGAAGATCTTCCTAGGATATCTAGTCATCCTCAAAGGTTACAATAGGCTCCAAGTCTTCATCATCATGTGGTTCATAATATGAGCCAAAATTAGAGTTTAGACGGCTTCGTTTGATCGCACATTTCTGATTCTCAAGGTCCAACTCAGGACAATCCGTTTGGATGTGTCCAAGTTTGTTGCAGTGGAAACATCAGCGGTTGGGGCATCTCTTACGGATGTGTCCTATCTCTCCGCACTTGTGGCACCTCTTGTCTTGATCTCTGAGTCATCTTCATCATAGTTGCCTGATTTAAGTTCTTGGATGATTGGATTTACTCGTAGTAATGCATCTTGCAAGTCGGTTGGGCGCATTGATTCCAATCGAGTGTTTATGGGTGGATTCAACCCAACACAGAATTTTGACACCTGTTGTGTCATATCCATTAGGGGTGCATACTTTAGGAGTAAAATGAACTTCGAATAATATGCTTCAAGGGATAATCCTAGCTGCTTCAAGTCATAGAATTCATTCATCTTTTGTGTGCGGTAGGCAGGTGCCAGATACCTCCCTCGCACAGCTTCCTTAAGCTTATCCCAAGTGACTGTCCCCTTCGAGATCCCTCAGTCTCTGTACCATTGTTTCAACCAAAGTCTCGCTTTGCCTGTAAGCTTAAGTTTGGTGAGCATGGTTTGGTTTGCAGGTGCAATTCCTGTTGCCACAAAATAGTCCTCCATGGACTCAATCCAGATCTCAACGTCAGCTTGAATAGTCCTTCCCTTGCCATCAAACTCGGGTGGCTTAATTTGCTTGAGAAGGAAATTCTTCTCTTGCATGTCAGCATTCGTGGTTGTAGAAGGTGCTTGACAATCAAGCCATACCACTTAGGTTATTTCTATTTAGGATATGTCTATGAACCAAACATTAATCAATCATGTATCATTATGAAGTTTTGCTCTGATACCAACTGTAACGTGCCCGCACCTCAATTTGCAAGACACATCTTAGCACTCCATCGAGAGATATATCTAGAAGATGTCGCCCGGCACTCCCAAGGAATGACATGGGGTTTGCCAACTAGGGTCTCTCGAGTCTGCTCCGCAATGGAACTTATCTAGCCGTTCCCACTAGGATCGACCTAAAGTTTTGGTTTCTTGTAATTGGGTCTTCCTAATAGCCTTCTAACGTCAGTCTACAACTTCTCCACTTTGCACAGACACAACTGGGCCAAGCAGACTCATACCGCACTTAGTTCAAAGAGAATGGGAAATGAGAGGGATGCATCGCTCGTCCTCTCTTCCCGTAGGGCATAGTCCCATTCCGGTCCCCTAAAACAATATGAATCAGGGTTCTAACCAACATTGTCTAAGGTCATCATCTGACCTTCCCTAACATTCCTCGTTAACATTTCCTTTGAGAAAAGATCTTGGCTAATTGACACCACCCTTCCGTAGGATAGACCCATTGGTCACATCCACCACTCTTCCCTCGGGGGTTGTTTTAGTTATCTAATTACCTACCACATTATGTTTGACACATAAAAGTAGCTTCCTTAATTAACCCGTTAATCACAGGTTCCTTTACATAGCTTAGGGCACTGACACGAAAATAAGATAAAACAAGATCAAATACTTCCTTAACTTATCTTTAGATTAATGTTTGTCTTCCGCCCATACAGGAGAATTAAGTGTTCCTTTCTACCTCCGCAGAAAAATCCTTTTGTTTCTCAGCAACAAAACCCGAAGGTTTATCCTACCAAGATTCCGCCTTGTAACTAGTTTCAAGGCCTCGAGATCCCATCTCGAGTCACGTAGAACACTTGTGTAGGGCCCGGAGGCATTAGGATTTACGGCCAGAGCCCCCACTGGCACCCAAGCGTCCTCCTACGCCAAGTAATTTCCACGGAGAGACCTCTCACGGCGGGTTCGGTCCACATTTTCAATGCGGATTCATAACCCCCTTGATTAGGGTTTGGCGCTTTGCAGGGGGTAGCTAGCACCATCCTTCCTTAATTATCCCTTAAGGAAAACATCCACATCTAAAGCAACCGGCTTAAAAACAATTACTAGGGAAAACATCCCTTTTGTTTCCATGGCAATCAGTCATCTTAGACCCGGCCATGCAATCATCAATCACACCCCACTTGGGTTAACATCCAAAACCACATTAAAAAACAATTGAATGCACAATCTCTTACTTCAAGGTATCACAATCCCATTGCATGCACAACCATAATTTAACTTGGATGTATCAAAACACTTTTACAACCTTTTCAAACAACCAAGTATAACTTGGGTCAACAATCCATCTTTAACAAGATCAACCTTCATTAAAACCATTTCAACAATTCCAAGCAACATGCTTAGCATGAATCAACTACCCTAAAGTTCACTCTCCCCCTTGAGTTAGGGCTTCACAAGGTCAATTTAAGAAGTTCCTTCTAGAACCTTTAAATGAACTAAGTGATTTCATCTTGACCTTTATTAATCTTGGTGACCTATTTAGGGTAGAACATCAACCCAATTCCTAGAGTAGCTATCTAATATCACAGGTCACCAAGTGCTAATCCATATTGCTAGTACATCAGCAAGAGTACATTAATGAGATTCCAATTTGATTAGCCATAGGTTATCAAATCTTCATCTATCGGCTAGAGTTCGGACAAGGATCTCTAAACAGAATTTCTTTTAGAACTACAGTTCTAACAATGTTTCTAACAATGTTTATCGTGCCATCCCATTGTGTGTTCAAGTTAACATATATTGACATGTGCATGATCTAACTGTTACTTTAATGTACTCTATCATCCTTGCACATGAAAAACTAGTTTACAATCCTAGGATGCTATTGCGTTTTTTGATAAGGGAGTACCTTTATCTCTTTTGATGTGAGGCTCCAATCCTTTTCATGAAAATAATGCAAGATTCTAGCTCTTTCTAAATGCAAGCTAGGGTAATCCATTTAGTGTATAATACAAAAATATATTCTATTATTAACTAGTAGAATGTTCTTCATGCAAGTGTTTGTGTCAGGCATTTTGGCATCTTATAATGTGTTTTCCTTAATCAATTTTACCTATCAATTCATTGACCACAAGCATGAAATATCTTATGATTATTACAATTGTCGTAACTAGATTCATGCCTAGGTTCTTTACCTATCAAACCATGCAATATGAATTTTATTATGATCCCCTATTCTCATGAGATAAGCAAGACTTCGAAGCAGTACCTGATTGTGGGGAGAAACTTTAGTGTTTACCCTCGGCAGTGTGTTTACATGGGTGGTGGCATCTTGACCAAAATCTTCGTCCATGGTTCTGGGATTCCCATTCACTTCGGGGCCATCCTCAGTTATGAGACTCTCTGAGTCATGGGGAGAACGTCTGAACCTTGGCCAAGAGGCAATGTATGAATAGGGAGCGCCTATTGGGGGCCGTGTATCCTACACACGAACTTCGGTAGAGAGCTTTAATGGGATGCTTCTTCTTGTCTTCTTCTTCTCCTTCTCTCTTTCTCTCTCCATCTCTTCTTCTCTCTCTCTCCTCTTCCTCTCCGTCCCTCTCTTCTCTCCTTCTTTCTCTCTTCTCTTCCTCTCCTTCCCCCTCTCTTTCTTCTTCTTCTTCTCTCTCCTCTCTCTCTCTTCTTCTCTCCCTTTCCTCTTCCTCTTCTTCTTCTTCCCTTCTTCACCTCTCTCTCTACACTGTGTTCATGACAGAGGGGGGGGGGGGGGCAGCTTGCTTAGCGATGAGGAGGGGGGGTGACTTCAATCGAAAGGCCCAAGGCCGTTGCTGCAGCACGAAGGGGTGGAAAGTGACGAGCACGAAGGCAAGGGGGGAAAACCTGCCTATCGACGAGCCTGTAGGGGGGGGCCCCATTGTGCCCAAGCGAAAGGAGGACGTTGTACGTCACGGCCAGCAGGGGGGCACCGATGTAGGTCACCCGAGGGGGGGGGGGGGGAGTAGCTATACTGGCCCTCTTATAAGGAGGGAGGGAGGTATTGGAGGGGGGGGGAAGAGATGGCTGTTCGCCGCCATCGGGGGGGCTGCATGCCCCCCTTCTCTCACTACTCTCACTCACTCACTCTCTCCCCACCATGCAATCGGCAAGGGGAGAGAGAGGGTGTAAAAAAATTTAAAAAAATTTGAAATTTTTTTTCTCCCTGAGGGAGGGGGGGGGGGGGTTCTCATGGGAAAGGCACAAGGGGCACAAGGATGTTACAGTGGTTTAGATGATTATTCCAAGTGCTTGTGATTGTTGGAAAATTCATGGCAAGGGTCTGTGATGACAAGTTGCCATGGGGATAAATGAATGTCTTCTTGGAAAATGATATTAGGGTTGATTGCCTTGATTGTGTTTAATTCTTAATTGGATTAATTAAGGAAATGATATTTTTACGCGGGTTGATCATCTCCAAGGTCACGCCGCATTTCAACTCAAGAGGGCATTGCTTGATTCGCAGGCCGAAGGTCGAGTGGTGAAAAGGCCAACCACGAAAGTTGTGTCTCACTCCTAGGTCACTTGTGGTCAGGTGGAGCTCTCCACCCTTTGCCTAGTCCGGAATGGAGTTGAAGACTCCCATGAGCCCAATGTCCATGGCATTGGAAGATCCTATTCTAGATAGTGGATGGAAATTACATGTCTCTCCCTTTTATACCTATGTCAGTGTGACATAGTATTACTATTATTTCTACACTAAACGTCAATTTTTCCCACCTTCTTACACTAAACTAATCATATTGTTGATTGTACCTATTACAATCTTACCATCCCTAAAAGCCAATGTACAATCTCATTTATCATGTTATTTCTTGTTGCCTTTTTTGTATTCTGGCAAAAAACTCAAAAGTTGATATTAGTCTTTTTAAGATTCATATATATACTTTTTAACAAAAAGTACATATCATGAATTGTGTGCATACTTATATACTTTAAAAGTATCATGCCCATATTTTCTTTTGTCATATAAATTTTTATTTAAAAATAAATCACTAAATATTCAAATAATATAATTTATTTTAAATTAAGAAAATTATAATATTAAAATATATATTTATATGATTATAGCTTTAAACAATAATCATATACAAATTAAAAATAAGTTATTAGAAAGTTATCCTTTGAATATCATTGAAAATATAAATTTTAACGCTTGCATTTGAAATATTTTTACATTTTAATTCAAGTAAAATTACAAAATAATTTTTTTTATATAAAAATTAAAAATAGAACATTTGTATATAGTACCTTCAATCTTTTTTCTTTGATGTTGTTGTCTCCTTTTATGATTGTTTGTTATTGCTAATGACTCATCATTTTCTTAGTTCGTTGAAATAAATATCTAGATAATTTAAGTTAATATCAAATCATATTTTTAGTTTTACTAAATTATGTAAAAATGATCATCAAATAAATATTAATATCTGTGTTTTACTTTCTCTCACTTGTTTGTGATACTTCATAATTTTTTATCATCTACATGAACCTGCATTAAAAGTAAACTCAGTAATCAAATTAAAAAACATATAACTATAAGAAAATGAAATATATCGTAAATATCAAAATATGATTGGTTGTATAATCTTAGAATTCTTAAAAGCTTCTTTCTCCTTCGATAAACATATTCATCTAGGACAAATAACTCTTTCTATTTAAATATTTGTTAAAAATATAATATCTAAAAATAAGGCTATAATTTTAATTAAAATAACATAATATCACACATATATATTAAATCCATGAAATACCTTAAAAAATGTAAAGACTATGTATTAAAAGATAAACATACATTTTCCAAGGATTGATCAATTGGAATATTGTCTATAGTTGGGATGTATACATTTAGCTTTTGAGAGTTAGCAATAGGAGTATATACTTCACACTACTATAAAATGGTATATATATATGAGTATGAAAGAAAAAGAACTAATAATATAATCATAAAACCAAATATATAAATCTTATTATTCACTTATGACATTATTGTATTAGAATTCATAGTATATATGAATTTGATATGATTTGCAAATAAACATGTAAGTTTTCTCTATCTCATTTCAACCATCCACAAGCACCATCGACCTTTGGAAAGGAGGCCATGCTTTGTATACTTGCTTACAATGCATATTATTACATATCACTAGAAGCTCAATGCATGATTTTGGATCCCAAAAATCTTTTATACTCTTGCACTTTGTATCATCCCAAAACTCATTTATTTATAAAGTACAAATTGCATTATCCTTTGTTAACCATTTGTTTTGATTTCTCCATATTCCAACAATTCATGACATATGAATCTACTCAGCAAACTAAAGCGTGAATCATAGGCTAGGACCAAATCACCTTCTTTGAACTCCTTGTGCTTGATGAAACTGTCATGGTAAGCCTTGCGTCGAGCTTGCGTGGCTTCCATGCACTGTAGAGCCATCCTACGAATTTCGTCCAAACATTCCAAGTGTAGGAGACGATGTTGCAGTGAATCATCATCCCCCAAACACTCTTTGATAGCCACTCTCAAAGAGGGTAGTTCCAATTCAACAGGAAAAACAACTTCTGTACCATATACCAGCTGAAAGGGTGTCTGTCCTGTTGCTGCTTTATGGGAGGTTCTGTACGCCCAGAGGGCCTCTGTAAGTCGATCGTCCCAATCACGACGATGTGGAGCAATTGTTCTTGTCAGAATCGAGCAGAGGATGCGATTGGTGACTTCGACTTGGCCGTTGGCTCTAGGGTAATAAGGAGTGGACTTGCGATGGCGGATCTTATACAACTCTGTCAACTCTTCCATGACTTTGTTAAGGAAATGAGTGCCTCTGTCACTTACCAGCTCTAAGGGACTGCCAAAACGGGTGATGATATTCTCGTACATGAACAAGGCCACGCTGTTACCATCGTCCCGCTTTAGGGCTTTAGCTTCACACCACTTTGTGACATAATCCGTACATACGAGGATGTATCGGTTCTGTTTCCTTCTGGTGGGAGGGTCGATCGGACCTACGAAGTTGATACCCCACTTCTCAAACGGCTTCAAAGGAAGGATAGGTTGCAGTGGCATGGCACTTGTCTTCGTGGGTTTCCCCATTCTTTGACAAGCATCACATCTTTTACAATAATCATAGGAATCTTTGTGAATTGCAGGCCACCAATAACCTGCTAGCAGAGCCTTCCTGGCCGTAGCTTCTCCTGCAAAGTGACCTCCACATGGCTCGTCGTGGCAAGCCTTCAGAACAATCCCAATCTCATCCCTTGCAACACATCTTCTGAGCATTTCATCTTTGCCTTTCTTGTACAATGCACCGCCTAGCAGGGTGTATGGGGCTGATTCTAGCATGAGCTTCTTCCTTTCCCGACTAGAGATACCAGGAGGGTACTGTTGGGTTGCCAGCAGATTGGCAATGTCCGCATACCAGGGAGTGACAGTTTCTACCAAGAATAAGGAAGCATCAGGGAGGTCTGGATCATCCTGCTCCTCGTCTGCAGTTTGTGGGATACGCGACAGATGATCAGCCAGAACATGGGAACGACCAGGCTTAGTAATCACCTCAAAGTCGAACTCCTGGAATAAAAGGAGCCATCTCATCAATCGTCCTTTCACATCTGCTTTGTTCATCAAGAAGGACAGGGCCTCATTATCCACATAAAATTTAAAGTGGGTGGATAGGAGGTAATGGCGAAACTTTTCCAAGGCAAACACCATTGCCAAGCACTCTAGCTCGGTCACTGTATAGTTCCGTTCCCTATCAGTGACTTTTCGGCTTGGATAATAGATCGGTTGATCCAACTTCGAGGAGCCCTTCTGGCAGAGGACAGCACCTAAGCCTTCAATTGATGCATCAGTGTGTACATGGAACTCTTTCGTCCAATCAGGAGGTTGCAGAATGGGTGCCTCTATCAGACACTGCTTCAGAGTGTGGAAGGCTTTGTCACGTTCTTCCGTCCAAGTAAACTCTGCATCTTTCCTCAGAAGCTTGTGCAAGGAAGTTGCCTTTGTTGCAAAATGAGCTATGAACCTTCTGTAGTAACCCACATGGCCTAGGAATCCCCTCAACTGTTTGAGGTTGGTGGGTGCTGCCAGAGCTGCGATCTTTTCGATCTTTGCAGGGTCTGTTGATATCCCTTGTGCTGAGACAATGTGGCCCAAACAGAACTCCAGAAGAAACCCCAAAGATGCATTTGTCGGGGTTGAGGGAAATTCCATACTCCCGGCATCGGTCAAAGCATTGTTCCAAATGTCCCCAATATTCACTGATCAAACTATAGACACAGAAGTCATCCAAATATACCTCAATAAAGTCATGCAGATGATTTTGAAATGCAGCCATCATGACTCGTTGGAAAGTAGCAGGGGCATTGCAGAGCCCAAATGGCATCACTCGGTAAGCGTAGGTCCCCCATTCTGTGGTGAAGGTTGTTTTGGATTGGTCTTCTTCTGCGATTTGGACTTGGTTGTATCCGCTGAATCCATCCAAAAGAGAATAAAGTTCATGTCCTGCCACTGTGTCCAATAGTTGGTCTGTGAAAGGGATAGGAAAGTGATCCTTCTTTGTCTTGGAATTAAGCTTTCGAAAATCCACACATATTCGCAATTTGCCATTCTTCTTGGGTACAACCACGATGGGTGAAACCCATTCACTATTTGCCACTGGATAGATAAACTCGGCTTCCAGAAGCTTCAGCAGCTCCGCTTTCACCAATGTGGAATAATTCGGGTTCATTCGCCTCTGTCGTTGCCGTACTGGCTTGGCATCAGGCTCCAAGTCAATATGATGTTGACATATTGTGGGATCAATCCCCTTTAGGTCTTTGTAAGACCATGCAAACACGTCCAAATTTTCTTTCAACAAGTTGTACAAGGTTGACAACTCTTCTGGGAGACTGCTACCCACCTTCAAGTGGCGTTCAGTGCCTTCTGAATCCACAAAGGTTAACTGCCTTTCACCTTCTACTTCCCGGATGAAGGTCCCGCGGACTGCTTCTGGGTAAAGATCCGACTCCTTCAAGGGAGTGGTGTCCTCTTCTGATGTCCCACTAGAACCAACTTCTTCTTTTGGTGGAGACTTAGGTTGCTCCTTAAGACGTTGGAATGGGATTAGAGCTGTTTCGGGTTTGGTTTCAAAACTAATTACCTCTTGGCTTGAAGACTCATCTTCTGATGATACATCCAGGAACGTCACATAACAGGGACCCTCTGATGCCTGTTGGGTTTGTGGGACTGGTGCTTGTTGGCACGGTGCATCATCATCTTCTTTCTTTGGCCAAAATGGGTTAGGACAGCATGAGCCACTGCTGAAAGACGGCTTGTTCTTCTTAATCCATTTCTTATAAAGGTTTTGCATATGAGAAGATCCATTTACCAGACCAAATGGTACCATCATCATTCTGTCCCATAGCATGAGCTCATCGGCTTCTGATACTTCTGGAACTTCTTCCTCAAATGTATCCTCTTCAGGTGGGATAGACTCTTCTGGCTCACTTTCATCACCTTCTTTGTCCATATCATATTCATCCTCTTCTGTCTCTGCGTCTGCTTCTGTCTCTGCTTCTGCTTCTGCTTCTGTAGGAGCTCTGTAACAGAAGAACAGATTCTCTGTTTCCTCTCCTGCCTCTGTCTCTGCTTCTGCTTCTGCTGTGACCATGTAACAGGGAGAGTAGTACATCCATGCTTCTATCTCACTGTCAGAAGTGATTTCCGAAGTCATTTCTGGTTCAGGCAGGAAGTATTCACCCATTGATAATGGCTTTGCATCTTTTGGAAGTCGGCTTACAATATCCACTGTTAAGGAATGTGCCATTATTTTCTTGGGAAGGATCTGTTTGACAGCATCTTCGTCTGCTGATGTTCCATCTGTAGCCTCATTAGGGAAATCAGAAGATAATTCCAAGGAGGTGGATCCATGTCCTTTTTGAGAACCATACAGTTTCAGCACCACTTTGTTGGGTCCTCTACCCAAGGTCAAAGTTCCTTTAAACCAATCCGTCCTTGCTCGGGCTTCAAAAAGCCATGGTCTACCTAGTAACAGAGGATAGGATGTACCATAAGAGTTTGGCTTCACCACCAAATAGGTCAGCCAATAATCTTTTCCAGCCACAGTAGTCTTCACATATGGAAGAATGCCCAAAGGCTTGATTCTACTCTG
The DNA here is from genome assembly GCF_053477565.2 of Lygodium microphyllum. NCBI lineage: Eukaryota > Viridiplantae > Streptophyta > Polypodiopsida > Schizaeales > Lygodiaceae > Lygodium > Lygodium microphyllum. The sequence continues at coordinate 11,719,530 of NC_141137.1, read as the reverse complement.
ATCCGCCAGTCTGATGAGCCATTGGGTTGGTTGCACACCTTGTAGGCCTAGATCCTTCATTGTCACATCCGTCATAATGTTCACTGATGAACCACCATCAATCAGTGCATTTGAAATAAAGCAACCTTCTATCCATACGCCAGTCTCTGGAGTACCCGGATCTAGAAAAGCATTAGCCACATCCACTTCTTTTACAGGCTCTGGAGCCTTGTTGGACTTTGTCACTGTTGAGGGAGCAATCCTTAAACCACATCTTTTTGTCAGTATACTTTTGAATCTTTTCCGGCAACTGGGAGACAACATCAATAATTGTCGAAATGTGAGGTTTGGTCTAAAGGTATCTAGATCTCTAACTAGATCGTATTCCTTAATAGGATCCACTGGCTTCTCTAATCAGTTAGGGAATGGGGCAACACCCATTTTCATTTTCCCTCTTTCTTCCATCAGAGGAATTACAGGAACTTCTTCTGCCACTTGTGGCACTTCCTCCTCTTCTGTATCCTGGACCTCTGGTCCTGTCTCTGTAATTGTCTCTGTAACTCTCTGTGGCACTGTAGTGCTCTGTACGGCACTGTTAGGCTCTGTTCTGTTCTGTTCTTCTGGTGGAAGACTGAACTTCACTGTTCTGGCAGGAGGGTTATTTTCTTTCTGGATAGGTGGTTCCTTCTGCTTTGCACGCGTGATGGCAGCAACTTCCAATTCTACCAAATTGGAGGTAGGCTCTTGGGCCTTGGACGGACTATCAGTAGCACTGTTTTTCACTGGGGCTGGGCTTGGACAGTCTTTTGCAGTGTGGCCTTCTCCTTTGCATCGACTGCATAAGGGCTTGTAATCCACTGACCTTCGAGGATTTGGACAATTTGGTGAGATGTGTCCCTTTTCTCCGCTTCTGTAACACTCCACTTCTGATCTCTGACAACCGCCAGACTGTCTTCCTCTGTAACTTTGAGAGGGAAATCTTCTGGGTCCGAAATTAGGACCAAACTCTCTAGGCTTGGGTCCAATATCTTGTGTTGTCATTTTGGATTCCAACAAGTTAAATCTTGCGTCTTCGTCCTTTCTTCTCCTATCATGCATCTCCTTCAGAGAGCAAATGTCCTCTATATGATTCTTCCGCAAACAGTAGGAACAGAAGGCCCCAGGAATGGTTGGTTTTCGTGTACATTCAGTGGCTAAATGGCCTGCTTGATGACACTTACCACACCAAGTGTTTGACCGCATCACATCTCTTCCTGCTCCCGCAACATTGGATATGCTTGTGGTATTCACTTTCAACGTCTGTAGTTTTTCTGTAATCACATCCATCAACTCCTTTTTAATGTTTGCAACTGAGTTGGATAAATAATCTTTCAAGCTTTCTCCTCGGACGTACTGGCAGGAGGGTTTTGAGGAGTCTCTGTAATTACTGCATAAACGGGTTGGGCTGGTACAGAGGGGTCTCTGTTCTGGTTCTGATTCAGAGCTCCTGCTTGAACTGTTGGCTGTTGGCTCCAGTTGGTAGGATTCCACTATTGCTGCTGATTTGGCATTGAGGAAATTGGTTGGGACCATTGTTGTTGTGGTTGAGCCATCATTTGAGGCATGGATTGTGGCCACTGTGGATTTGGTGCACTGTACTGTGATACCGGGGGCATCTGTTGGTAGGGATAGGGAACAGTCCCTGGGACTGCATTTGGTGGATACATCATTCCTGACATCAGAGGAGGTAGGACTCCTCTTCCTGTATTCATCGCTAATCTAGCTTCCACTTCATCGTACAGTCTTGCACCTTCTGTTGCAGCTTGCAGGGTGGCTGGTCTTTATAGCTCCACAAACTTACAGACTTCTGGTTATAATCCTCTGAGAAATACCCCCTTTTGAATGCCATCATCTAGATTATGGTTAGTCCATCTCTTCAGGATGGATTCCATTCGTGAGACATAGGCTTCTACTCTTTCTCCAGAGGACTGACTTAGGCTCATAAATTCCTCTCTCATCCGCTCTTCAAAACCTTCATGCCTGAATTTAGTGAGGAAGGCCAACTTCAGGTCGTCCCATGTGCCAAAAGTTCCTGCTGCTTGTCTCTCATACCACTGAAACGCCGCGCCCTTGAAAGTGGCGGGGAATATCGCTAACCAATGCTTAGGGGTTCTGGCATTGTTAGCCACACACGCTACCATAAACTCTGCTACATGAAGATCGGGGTCTTCATTGTACTCTCGCTTAAAAACTGGCAATGGGACTACATTCGCTGGCCTGTCATCAATATTTCCAGGACGAATCTGGCTTGGAAGTGGACCTCCAGCAGGAGGAGGAAGGGCTTGATGTGCCATTGGGACTTCTGTAAAGAGTTCCGCAAGGGCGTCAAAGGGCGGCTTCTGCTGCGAGCTCGTTCTCAGCCTTGATTTTTGCTTTCTCTCTTCTCACGTACCTCTGGACTCGTTCTAACGCTTGCCTCTTTATTGCGTCATTCATCAGGGGGTTGACTCCACTATGTTGTTAGTGCTCCACAGAGGGTTAACAGAAGGCTTCAGTCTCTGAAGGACTCTCTTGCCAACATTTCTTCTACTTCTTTCTTTTCAACGTCCCTAAATTCTGCTTTCATGCCACTGCACAGAGGAAGGTATTCGGTTCTGAAGGTGTCAAAATGAATACGTCTGAGCATTGTGGTGGTGCCATCATCATAGTAATGCCAGCTTCTGATGGTTTCAACAGTGTATGTTGTGAAAAACACTCTTTCTACCAGCTTCCAGTGGGTTGCTAATTGAACAAAAAGAAGATTATCAGTACACCAAGCATCCCATGTATCTTGCTGTTGAGCGTCCACGAACAAATTCCAACTCTTTTCCTTCTTGTCTTTGTGAACCTCTACAGACCAAGACTCCTGAAGCTTCTTCACAATCTCCCACTTGATGTTGTCTGGAAACTTCTCAATGAATGCCAAATCTTCCATGGATGGTCATTCTCTCTATTTCTGCTCTTCAGTTTGTTCCCAAACAGTTTGCCACCAAGATGCAAGTTTCTGCTGCTTCAACAGGAAGAGGAAACTGTCCACCACATAGAGCATGCATCATAATGGTGATGTGTTTCCGCCATTGTGGGATGAACTTCTTGTGGAAAGTGGCTTTGATTATGAGAAATTCCAACTCTTCAGTGGAAGAAGGAACTTTACAAACATCCATTGAATTCTTCTCTTCTTGGCAATGCCATTTCCTTCATTTTCAACCTCTTTTGGTGCTTGTTGATGGCAAGATTCCCCGGCTGCGCACCAAAAACATGGAGCCCCGAGAGGAACACCAAGGAAAAGGGAATTCTCTTGCAAGAAAATCTATCTTGTAACATCAACAAGCTTGTTTTTCATATTTCATATTGTCACAATGAAGAAAAGAACACCAGGCACAACAAATCTTCATGCAGCATCATGTAAATCTCCCACGGATTTTAATAGAATCAACCATATTCTTCAACATCCTCACAAAATCCATCAATAGAACAAAGAAAACAAAGAAGTACACCATCTTAGAATGGAAATACATCACATAGTATTTATCTTCAATATCTTCATAGTCTTCTCTCTCAATCTCTCATATACAATCACTCTATTTGAGTAGAATTGGCTATCTCTGACTCTCTCTCTCACACTCTATCAATAATACATCATATCCTCACTACAATCTCTCAAAAATCACCCTCAATAATCACTCTTAGGTCGTGGATACCCCTCCCAAGAGGTATGTCTGATATGAAGAGTCACCAGAGCCACTACAGTGTCTCTTCACGGCTCACTACTGTCACTTCACTCTAGTCTTCTCTTGAGTCTTCAGCAGCTACTTCTTCCACTTCTTTCAGCTCTTTTGCACTTGTATTCACCTCTTTCCAAGGCTAGAAAACTTTCCCAAAGTCACACATACATTCCACAGAACACTTACAGAAGCATACAGAACAGTCTACAGAACAGTACCAGAACAGCTACAGTACAGAACAGAACAGAAGCAGAAGCTCTACAGAAGACCTACAGAAGGTTACAGAAGGTCATCGAAACCTCATAACTCACTCTCAAACCATTCCAAACTCTCACAAACCATTCAATAAGCTTTCTCAATATCTCATTCTTCATCAATCAATACTTCATCCCTCCTTACAGAAGACAATCAGAACAAAACAAACCAAAACAGAACAAAACAGAAGGTATACAGAACCAATCAGAACCAATCAGAACCTATCAGAACATCACAGAACCATCAACAAACATCATGAACTTCCAAAACACAATCAATATCATCCAAAAAACTCTCAAACCACTTTCTAATCAACGAATCATCCCATAAAATCAACCATTCAGCTCTCAAAAACAACAAAAATCAGCCAAAAAACAAGTCATTTCAACACTCAACAAATGGTGGTCTCGGGCTGCTACCGTTTGCAGAATGTCTTTAAACAATTCGTTAAATTCTGCCCTATCCCTGGCTGCCTTGTCATTTCGTGAGCACTTGGTGCCCGAGCGTACGTTGGGGGTTTGTGCCACTGGTGTTGCCACATTGTGTGCGCCTCCTTGAGCGTCCCCTCCCTTGGCCTGTGGATTCTTCAGCCTTCATCCGGGAAGGTGTCGCTTGGGGCCGTGTTTCTTGGTGTACCTTTTAAGAGTGGGCACGTAGTGCACCGGCAGAGGGGTGTGTGCTGCATGTTCCCATCGGCTGCGAAGAGCGTTCTTGCAAGCTAGCTGCCCTTGGTTCTCCATGCTTTCCTCGTAGGGGGACCTGTAAGATGAGAATCAAGGATTAGGATTTATTACATGATAAGACCATTCATACGTAAGGGATTACAATGCAGGTTATTCAGCGTATAGGATGAGAAGGGAAGGGGTAGGGCATGCAGTGCTTGTTGTAGAGGGATGGCCCCCGTGATGCATACTTAGCCTCCTGCCATTAGTAGATCTTGGCTCATGCTGACTTACATTTGTTGGCGGTCATGAATTGAGGTAGGATCAGCCTTGGAAGGATAGATCGTGAAGGGAAGAAGGTGTATAGAAAAAGGGGTTGCACCCTGTCTACACCATCATAGTTGTTGGTCAAGGCTTCCTATGGTGGTAATGTGGGTTGCATGCCTTTCACTTGGAGGTGGGGATGGTTACACGGCTTTTAAATGCGTGATGAGAGGAGGACTTGAGGAGCTTAGCCTGTCAAACCCAACTCTTCTCCCTGCGCTTGACTATCATTCTTGTGTGTGTTGATATTGTTTATACACGGTGACACACAATTCAGTGTTTATTTATATACATATTTGTGAATCCATGTCACTTCACGAGGATAAGAACCAATTGTAGAACTCGGGATTGTACTGGAGTGTGGCACACACATCTAGTATTCGTGGTAGCTTACTCAATACCAATAGATATTTTGCCACATCGAGTAGCATGGAACCTTGTCCGAGTCTACTGGCTATATGTAACTCCTCCTCAGTGAGAACCTTATCAAACAGAGCGTTCTCTTGGCTAGTTCCAGTTAAGTCCATACCCCGAATGGCAGTCAACACACTCGAAGGGAAGTTGGTGCCACATAGGTTGGGTCTCTTTGAGACCGCCATTTGGCCAATCGCTCCTTTGAGACTGTCATGATCTGAGCCCCTAGTTCGGCCATTACAATGCGGCTTTTACACCAACGCTACTCAAATTGACTCTAGCCTGTTGACAGTCGCTTTAGTTGCTCTATGTCTACGAGATTCGGTCGGCAGAGCACATCATTGAATGTGACGGTTAAGTGTAGTTCGTCAGCCTCCTCGTCAGAGATGACTTGCATGCGCTCATGCAGGAGCCTATTATAGTGCTCATCAAGATGTTCTTGCTCTTCCCAAGATAGAGGAAAGGGCAAGTAATCTCCAAGATGTTCCTTGGGGATTGTGCCCACGTCTGTAAGGATGTAAACTCGTGCGAACACCTTGAGCTTAGCATCCAACTCAGCTAGGCATTTTGCGATACTTCTATGTTCAATGAGGGCTTGCTCGATCGCCATCTCATGCAAGGTTCTAGGAGTTTCCTTAGGCTTTAGAATAGCTGGGGGCTCAGGCCTAGGTGAGCAAGATTGGTCAACGCTAGGATTGCTTATGCTCTTAGGGATTGTGCGTTTTTCCTGAGTTTTTGCTGCTATTTTGTCATGGTTCTTCTCGGATGTGACTAGTATAGATTTGCTACCCTGTTTTGATGACGTTGTATCCACCCTTGATTGGTCGATGTGAGTTCTATTGTCAGTGGATTGAGTGTTGAAAGTAACTATTGATGGCAATGGCTGCTTTGATTTTTCAAAGCACATAGATGTGTCTAAGGGTTCACCGCGATTAGGAGGGGCATTAATGGGTTTGTTGGTGGATGGACTCGATGCTTTATTCATCAGCTCTCCGGCGCTCTTCGTCCTAGTGTTCTTGTGGTCCACAACCACCAGCAACTGTTATTGTTTTCGCTGTTTTCTCCTCTTTTTCCTGGTTCGTGAAGGTGCATCTCTCATCGACTTAGGACCCTGGACTAGGTCAACCATTGATGTGCTTGGTTGGGCCTCAACATTCTCTTTCTCTAGTGTGTCCTTACGGGACATGGCCATGGCCTGCTGAATAGCCTCGCTAGGTTGTGAGAGCACAACTACCTCCCTTTTTGGAGAGTCTAGCCCTTCAGCCAACTCCCTTGTGTTTAACTCCTCCAGCCTAGGCTTTAGGCACTTTGAAAGTGCTGGAGTTGTCGAGGGATTTGGCTGCGACACCTCCTCCATAGGTAAACTACTAAGGACACGTTCCACAAGGGCCATTGTCATAGCCAAGGGCTATGACTGCTGTAATCCCCGATTGGAAGTAGTAGCAGCTAGTTTAGTGGGCTAGCTACCCTTGGTGGATTGCGGTGTCAAGTCCTTAGGCCGATCGGAAGTGGCCCTGCCTTTTGTTGCCCTTTGAGCACTCATCTGTGTAGATTGAGCATGAGTTGATCTAGTCACATTGGGTTGCACAGGCATATCCTTGGGCCGAGAGCTATGGCTAGTGTCATGTCCCACCTCTTGGACATTTGGAAGCTTAGGTGGAGATAGAGATTGGAATTGAGCAGTTTCCCTTGACAACTATTGTTGTGCTTTCTGTGTCCGTTTGGAAGAAGAGGATGTAGGGGATCTAGGACTCTTAGGTGGACTTGGCACTGCTGAATGATTTGCTCGAGGCTATTAGACGATTGTGCCATTTTCTTTGTTGAGCGATCAACCTTGCCTTGAGCAATGTTGTGTCTATGATGCTTGCTTTCCCCTTGGGAAATCAAAGGCTCTTTGGGCACTAATGATTCTTGTGCATGCTCAATGGCTACATATGACATTTGTCTATTTAGCATGCTAGGATGAGGCTCTTTCTTTTGAACAATCATGTCTGGTTTGTTGCCTAGAGACCTAGAGTTTCTCTTAGATTTCCTCTTGTGCTTCATTGCTTTTGATGCACTCTGGCCTTCAGCTGATGGAGGCGGTTTAGCAAGGGATTTTGGTACCCAAATCCATCGGTTACTTGCGTAGTACCCTTAAGAACGTAGCAACGCTTTGGATATCCATTGCGGCGTTGTGATGACCCTCCATCGATGCCTGCGTCTATAAGGCTTGGGCTTCTTTTGGGGTCTTCTACAATATTTGTAAGTCAAAAGCCCGTCCTTGGCATTGTCTCTTCACCTTCTTGGTTCAGGCATGGCCTCACTCACTGGCTCTCGTTGTTCGACCTGTGCTTGTATTAACTCTTCCAACAAGTCCTTGCTCTCGTCAGCAAGCTCGACTGTTATGTTAGTACCTTGCTTGCCTTTCCCTCGAGGTTTGATGAGGTCACCCTTGCTAAAGGTTGTGACTATCCTCACACCTGGTAGTGTCAGGTGTATCCTCTATGCTACATAGTTGGCCTCACAGTTGGTCGCCCTTTTGAAGGGTCTTCCTAGGAGGGTTTCTTTCCCACAGCTAGCACTATTTGGAGGAACATGAAATAGGATAGGCAAGCTTTCTGTTTCAATTGTCGCAAGGAGTTTGCACTTCCCTATGAGTGCTTGTGGGTGCCTCCCATAAGGGCTAAGAGTTGCACTAGTCGGTGTGAGCTCTGGTTGGCCTAGTAGGGTCCATGATTCGTAGGTCAAGATGTTATAATTTGCTCCTTCATCAATCAGAGCATCAATAGTATGCTCTCTTTTCGAGGTGAGTTTGACACTAAGATAAGCAGGTGGTACTATGTCTTCATCTTTTGGGTCCTGGCTTGTAAATTTAAGCCTTCTGACAGATACCCTTGAGTCTCCACATGCATGACCAGGCGTGGATTCTCCACCAATGTCTTGGGTCGTCTGTGCAGTGTTGCTCAAGGTACATCTCTTGTCAAGAGTGTCATGTCTAGTCATCTTGGCATTTGTAGCTTGCTGATGTTGCATTTCACTCTGACTAGACATGGTATGAACACAATGTCTTCGTGTTCTTGTGGTGTGGTCTTTTTTCCCTTGATGGCTAGATTGGCCCATTGATGTTCTAGGGTCTCTGTTTCTTTTTGTTCGGGTATGGGCTTTTGGTTGCTCTTTTGCAAGTGAGAATCCATGCTCATGTAGAGCCATTACTACACTAGGGTCTAATTTGGAGGACCTGTCACGACACACGTTTTCTCTCCAACCTACTTGGGGGAGGTGCGGAGGGGGGCAGAGCCCCCTCTGTGGGGGTCCGGGGGGCAGTCCCCCCCGGCTCGTAGGGCCATTACGATAAACACCATTCTCAATTTGGAGGACCGTTTATAGCCAAATTTTGAACTACTTGCTCTAAGTTTTAGCCTAGTGATGGATATGTGATGTGCCTTTAGCTCTACGTGGTCTTTGGGGTCAATTTTGGGGTTTAGATGCGTCAAAATTTGTGTTCTAGATACCTGTCTGATTTTGACAGTTTTTTGTCCGATTCTTAGATGTCCGATTTTCAAGAGTCCGATTATCAGAATCAGACATTCGATTTTGGGTTGGTCTGATCGAACTAGTGGTCCGATTTTGGTCACGTTAGATTTTGGGAGTCGGATAAAAAAGTGGTCCAATTCTGGGAATCGGATTAGACAGGGTGGTCCGATTCTAGTAGTCGGACGGTCCGATTTTGGGTGGTCCGATTCCCAAAATCGGACGGGTTGGTCCGAGTGGTCCGATCGGACAGGATGGTCCAATCGGACGGTTGTCCGAGCATTTGATTATGGACTGGTCCGATTTTGGTTGGTCCGATTTTGGGACTCAGACAGCCTGGTCCGACGACGCGACCGATGGCCCACGAGTTGCATGTGATGCCTCTAGGTTGACGTCTACTACACCGAATCGTCCAGCGCCTTCCAAATAGGTACAAAACACTACAAGGAAATGCCAGACATGCCTGGAATCACTATGGTGCTCGAATCAAATGGCACTTTAAGGATCTGTGTCCCTATTTCCTTGTTTTAGCTTGTTATACAGCAACAGAAAACCCTACTATTTGCTTCTTTTTCTTTGTTTTTTCCTATCCTAAATGCATCCAAATCACAAAGTAAATACGTACACTACTCCATCTCACAACACAAATCTCAAAAAATCAAAAAACCTACTTGCCAAGGAGATTGAATACCATCTTCGACCCCCTCACTTCCTACCTATCTCAAGCACTAGTTCGGGGGAAACCCCTCACTTTAATGCTCGATTCGAAGCGCACAAGCGCTCAAGACTTGAATCCGTTGATCCCAGCAACGGAACCAAAATGTGGGAGCTTTCACTCAACCGCCAAGACCCACGGACCGCTTATTGTTTCAAGCGTTCCAAGCTGAGCACTAATGGCTACCTCTCACATAACCGATGTGCCATCCATATCTACGGGTGTAGTGAGCTTACCTTTGTGCCGTTCGAGTTACCTCCTCTCCCGCACACTCCGGTAACTCCACGATCCAAGTGCAAGCTTCAAGCAAGCTTGATCCTCCCGCTCCAAGCTCCAAGCTCCATTGCTGTGAGCAAGAGAAGAGAAGAGAAAAGAAGAGAAGAGAAGAGAAGAGGAGAGGAGAAGATGGAGAGCTTCTCCTCCTCGATCCCTCACCCTCACACACTCACTCCCTCACACTCTCACACTCCTTCTCTCAAGCACAAGCTCAAGCAAGCAAGAAGAAGAAGAAGAAGAAGAAGAAGAAGAAGAAGAAGAAGAAGAAGAAGAAGAAGAAGAGCTACTTTTGGCCACACACAAGAATGAGCTTCTCATTCACTTTTCAACTTTATATACAAAACCCTAAATCCCTTTTGGGCGGTCATCCCCTTTTTCCCTTTTTTACATGGCTGGCCGTAGCCTAGGCCCTTTTTCCCATTATCCTTTTATCTTCCTAGCTTCCTTTCCACCGCCCGTCTACATTTACAAATTGCACGGGTGAGAGCCCGGTGCTCCTTGAATAAAGCCATGATGCGCTTGCGCTCTTTTAGAAAAGTTTTGACTTGTGCTTTTCCTTGTGCGCGTTTCTCCCTTATTTAGGACTCTTCTCCTTGTGCGTCCTTGTCTTCCGTTTCTCTTTGCCTTGGCCTTTGTCTTTGTCTTCTGCTTTAGCTTTTCCAAAATTTCCACCTTCGTTCGTTTGTGGATTAACACACACACACACACACACACACACACACACACACAATTATATTTTCAAGAGTTGTATGCATTTTATTTTCTAAAAGTAGAGTGGGAGAGATATGCTTAGATGTAGGTGTAGTCCACGCTAAGGTGATCTAGGTAAGCATAAGATATGCATACAATTAGGTGAAAGCTAGTTTAGGTTAGTTAGATTAGGTTGCGTGGGTGTGGTATAGGCTTATAGATAGATAAGGGATTATTTAGACAAAAATTGAGCATTATTTAGACAAAAATAAACATTCCCTATGTGATGCATATGAGAATCATTAAGATACACTTCCTTACTCTCTCTCATTCTCTCAATCTATCTGCATTGAAGCTATATGTTGTGATGTATGGGTAGGTAGATACATAGATACATACACGATTAAATAGATAGATAAATAGCCATATGGAACACACACACACACACACATGCACGCACGCACGCACGCACGCACGCACGCACGCGCACGCGCACGCACACACGCACACGCACACGCACACACACACGCACACGCACACACAGACACAGTGTGTGCATGTGCATGTGCATGTGCGTGTGCGTGTGCGTGTGCGTGTGTGTGTGTGTGTGTGTGTGTAGAGCTTGTTATATTTTCAAGAGTTGTGTGTGTTCTATTTTCTAGAAGTAGCATGTGAGAGATGTGCTTAGATGTGGATATAGGCCATGCTAAGGTGATCTAGGTAACCATAAGATATGCATATAATTAGGTGAAAGCTAGTCTAGGTTTACAACTAATGTAGGTTATGTAGGTGTGGTATAGGCTTAGGCATAGATTGAGAATTATTTAGACAAAATAAACATTCCATATGTGGTGCATTTGACAATCATCAAGATAATCTTCATTTCTCTCTTATTCTCTGTATCTATCTAAAATGAAGCTATATGTTGTGATGTATAGCTAGGTAGATACATACATACACATACAAATAAATACAAAGACAGACGTATAAAAATAAATAAATAAATAAATAAATAAATAAATAAATAAATAAATAAATAGAGAGAGAGAGAGAGAGAGAGAGAGAGAGAGAGAGAGAGAGAGAGAGAGAGAGAGAGAGAGAGAGAGAGAGAGAGAGAGAGAGAGAGAGAGAGAGAGAGAGATTGTTCTATCTTCAAGAGCTGCATGTGTTCCATTTTCTAGAAGTGGGGTGGAAGAGATGTGCTTAGATGTAGGTGTATGACATGTTATGGCGATCATATCTGGGGACTTACAACTATATATGCATAGGATTAGGTAAAGGCTTAGGCATATATTTTCCCTAGAGGAAATTCCAATGTTGGAAATATGTTTATTGGAATTCTTCATATTGGGTGTTGTGAAGAATATGAAGTGACATTACAAGCAAGTTTGGAATGTCACAAGTGAATGTTTTCTTATGGAGGGTTTGGAATGCCACACCTTTCAATACACTACCTCATAGGTCTAATGACTTGGAAGGGAGCACATATGTAGATATACATGAACCTTCTAGGCTGTCAAGATATGAATTAGAATGATGAAACATATAGGCCATCAATTGTGTAGATGAATAATGCACAAGATACAAACTAATAAAATAACAATAAGAAAAAGTAGTAGTATGGGAGTATTAAATATATCAGCCTCTACCAAGAATGCTAAATATTGACTAGTCAAGTATTATAGTTTACCTATAATTTGAGCAAGCAATGATGTAATGAAGCACGAAGAAGTGCAGTGTGTAAAACTCACCTCCAGATTTAAGTAGACTAATGCGTGGAACATGATGCTACAGGTCTTAAGTGGATTGATGTGTGTAATACAATGGTGTAGGTCTTGATTGTTAAGCTAGACCACACGTCCAACCCTCTCTCTCTCTCTCTCTCTCTCTCTCTCTCTCTCTCTCTCTCTCTCTCTCTCTCTCTCTCTCTCTCTCTCTCTCTCTCTCTCTCTCTCTCTCTCTCTCTCTCTCTCTCTCTCTCTGAGTACACTTGCACATCACAATAGACTATACATTCTCCTCCTCCTTCTATTTCTTTTATTTTTGTTTTGGAGTCTTTCTTTCTCTCTCACTTTACCACATATCCCTATTTTGGTGCTAATATTCCAAGAAGAACATTGCCAAACCTAGCCTTCCCTTACCTATCTTCAAATGCTATAATAAGACGAGCAAAAGCCATGCGACCTCTAAGAACTAAAAGACTTATGTGCCTCAATGCTTCCCTTGATGATTGGTAGTTTTATTCTAGCACATGAATCGGTTTGATACATTTTCATGGCATGATCTCTGAATCCCCATTTATTCATGCCTTCCTTTATTAATTTTTTAATTGCATTCTTTAGTAATGCATTTTTCAAAACAATCTCTCTTTGTGTGTATGTGTGCCTTATATGCATGCATGTACCCCTAAGAAGTGAAAAGTATGTCACATGTATGGATGTAGCTCTTGTTGTTAGTAATTTGCCACAAAAGTGGATGCAAGCCACTTTAGTTGGTTGAAGTTCACTCTATTTGAAATAACATGTGCATTTGATACAAAAATTGGATGGGAATTTCCCAACATTGTAAGATAATAGAGTAAGAGATTTGAAACAAGTTTCAAGTGGAAATTCATTTTCTACAAAAATTTTATTTTCAAAAGTGCATGAAAATTAGAAAAAATAACACTTAGCAAGGTTATTTGGAGCTCTTTAAAAGTTTACAATTTTTATCTTGTTGCAAATCTCTCGGTAAGAATACACACTATGCACATCAAAATATTTTTCATGAAAGTTTTAGCTAGATTAAAAAAAATATCTAAGATGGTTTTGATTAGTAACACTAAAAGTTTTCAATTTTCAACAAATTTGGTATTAAAAATGGACACAAAAGTATACACTTCGTAGATTGATTTGACCCTTTCTATTTTTTTTCAACTACTATGTGTTGATGACATTTTCCAAAAACCATTTTTTCTTAATATTTTTTGTTGGTGAGAAATGGAATTATATGTAGATTTTCTTAATATTTTTTGTTGATGGCCTCTTGCCAATCAAACTATAATGTCTACTAGCGTTTAAGAAAAACCAATATTATTAGGTTTTTCTTAAACGCTAGTAGATTGATAGTATGATTGGCAAGAGGCCATCAACTTCCTAGGTATTCTCTTGGAATGTTAAAGGCCTATGTTTAGAAAGTAGAAAGGTATCTTGGAAAAGGTTGTTAAAGACCAAGAAACCTAATGCATTTGACATGCAATCATTGAAGCTCACCAATGTGAATACATCCAATCACTAGACCTTCCTGTTATGTGTTTTTTTACTCTTCTTCAAGTAAGGGGTTGGAATAAGATGCCAACTGAGGTTGACCAATTGCATGAAAATTGTACCACGATTGCATGTGAGAAGGAAAATTTGCATCACTTTAAGAGGATGTATGATTTGTTGGATGTTTTCCACATGATTGTGGATGGCCTTTCCTTTGCATAACAAGCATCAAAAGTAGTCTTAGTAAGTTGCGAGATGAGACAAGACCTATACCGATCAAAGAGGGTAGTGGGTTGTACCATAGCTAGGACTCAAGATCTTTCCAAGGTACCTAGACCACCTATCAAACATACATGGTTGGTTAGGTGTTGATAAGTTGGAATATTAACTCCTAGTTTATCAACTCTTGGAACAACTTTCTTGACTTAGGTGCCCCTACTACTAGCTAAACCAAATTCAAAGGAGGAACTCCACAATGTGTTGAGAAAAATGAAAAAATTTTGATGCTTGGTCTGAATGGTATCCCTCACATGAGGTATATGAGACCATCTAGGATGTGAATTGGTAGAGACTTATGTGCTTTGCCAATGCTTATGTAAGAATAGGTGAGATCCTTAGCATTGCTAATAAAATAAGAAATAAGCTACTACTCAAGTCTTGGATTCAAGGTAAACCAAGCATATGAAGGCCCCTCACATTCTAAATGTAATCTATAAAATCATTGCAAATGTGATAGCATGAAGAGTGAAGCCCATACTACCAAAGGTGCTACATAAATCTTAGTATGGATTCCTCTATGGAAGGGAATTAATGCATATGATAAAATCCTTAATTTAATGGCTGCCGCATTGAACATGCAATAGAAAGTAGGGAAACTTGGTGATCATCAACATGGATTTAGACAAGGTCTACAATTGGGTTTGGTGGGATTTTTTCACTATGATCATGGCTAGACTAGGAATAGGGAGACAACCTTGCCATATGGTGAACGTACTCTTCAACAATGCAGCTACAAAAGTGGGGGTCAATGGATACCTATCCCAACCTTTTTAGCTTAAGGAGATCAATAAAACAACGATGTTTGCTTGCACTTATGCTCTTCACTGTAGTTGGTGATCCACTACCTAAGATGGTGTATATCAAAGTGTAGAGAGGACTAATCCATGGTCTATCTCTACTAATAACTCCCAATGTACACTGAGCTTTTGGTCGAGATGATAAGTCAAATCTAATTTTGGCTAATAGGGCTAATTTGGGGCTAGCATTTATGAGTGATTTTGATGCATAAAAATTAGTAAGCTTAGCATGTATATTCTCTATGTAGGTTTGGAAGATACCTATGATTGGTTTCCTTAATTGGGTTGCAAGATAATAAAGGCAGGGGAAGTTTTTGGTATCTAGAGTGCCTTCTAGGGTTGGGCATATGGATTGGATGCTAGGAAAGAGGGAAAATAGATCAAACACATTTTGTGCCTTGCCTCTAAGTCTTTTAAGGTAACTCAGTAATGGTATGCAAGATACTCTCACCTTAATGCTTTTGATACTAGTAACCCTTATTAAAAATCACACGGATAATTGAATGTCAAGTTCATATTAGAGACAAAAATAGTCCCCTCTTGCTAATCAAACTGTCATGTCTACTAGCGTTTTTATATATTGAGGTATTCAAATCTTAGCTAACAATTAGTTATTAGTTAGTCATATCTTCCCTTCACATGGCTTGCTACACCATTGAAATAAACTTTTGAAGGATTAAGGGGGAAAAAATCTCAAATTATCAGAGCTAAAGCAAGAAGCATCGTTGCATTAGATGGGCAAGAAATGAACAAAATAGAGTCATGTTTAGCATAGGATTGAGTGACTAACTAGATTGAGGCCACTCATTTGTACAATATGGGCCATTTCTAGTGAGTTTTTAAGATTTAATCTAAGGAAAAACAAGTTGATATCTGCATCTACATATAACTATTTAACTAGGATTGAAGAGGGCATGTGCTTTCTCTCTCTCTCTCTCTCTCAATTTAGATCTCCCATCACTTTTGAAACTGGGTGGGTAGTGCAGGAAGGCTAGTGATCTTGGCAGCTGTTGTAGGTAGGCCGGTGGTCTTCTTCCTAAGCTTGGGGGCAAGTGTTGCAATCATGCTGGTCTTCTTCCTGAACACGACTCTCTCTCTCTCTCTCTCTCTCTCTCCAGGTAGCACGAGGAGAGGGGAGGAGGACTTGGTGGGGTCTTTTTGTAATGCGTATTATATTCAAAGCAAATCAAATAAGTAACTACATAATCAATTAGATGCCACGTGGCACTAGGCCATATCCCTCAACTTCTTATGGAAGAGCTCAAAGATCCAATGCTTGAATTTCACAACATTCAAAACAGACAAAAACTCAATCTTCAGTACATGAATGGCACTAACAAGCTTGATTCTACCCGAAGAACTAAACCAATAGTTGTTTCTATGAACCCAAATAAACTTTAAAGTTACAGCATTTAGGAGTGCAACTAGCTTCCACGTGCTCTCATCCGATGAAGCTTCATCGGTTGTTAAAAGAGACGACTCATGGTTATGAGATGGCTGTCTTGGTGGGGCCTTAGGAGGGGGAAAGACTTGGCGGGGCCTGAAGAGCGTGGGCACAGGGTCACAAGAGGGCCTCTCTCTCTCTCTCTCTCTCTCTCTCTCATCAGATGGCGTCACGGTCAGTGCTTGCAGACCACGCATCCACATGGTGCAACCTTGTCTGGTGTTGCGGATGATAACCATGTGGCACGACAACGACAGCGCAAGCCTCAAGGGGAGACGCGGCACGAGGGTGCGACAAGGTGTGGCAGCGGGCGCAATGTGGCGGGAGAGTAAGAGAGATTGGTTACAGTTATTAGTTATTGCTCATATTATATTAGTTAGTTAGTTATTTAGTTAAAGTAATAATACATTATTATTAAATAGTTAATTAAAACAAATTGATTAAAATAGTTATTATTACTAACTATTAACTAAATAACTAATTCAATAAATAGAATAATTAATTAAAATAATATAATATTTTATGAGTTAATTGATTTATTATCTAGTTATATTTTTAATTCTTATATATATATATAGAGCTCTTTGTATTTGTATTATTATTTTATTTTTGTAATTATAATAATGAGAATAATTTTTTTAATAAATAAAAACATAAATATGTATAAATTATTATTATTGTTATTATTATAGTCATAATTACAGTAGATGGTTATTTTATTATTTTATATTATAGATTTTGATTGCTTGGTTACTTTGAGAGAGAGAGAGAGAGAGAGAGAGAGAGAGATGTATATTTATGTTAGTATATTAGTTGCTTTAGTTTATTAGTTGGTTGCTTTAGATTTTTGTTATTAGTTGGTTTGTAGTTTTGCTTGGTTAGTTTAGATTAAGTTTTGGTTTATTCTGTGATGTGGTGTGGTTTAATTTATTATGTGATGTGATGTGATATGATATGATGTAATAGGGGGGGGGGGGGGGTATAAGCGAGCGAGCTTTTAATTAAGGCTTTGGTTGATGTTGCTCTTTGTTGGTGTTTTTTTTGTGACTATTAGTCTTTTGGGCAGTTTTTTGCGACTATTGTTCCAGTTGATGGTCTCTCTCCTTCAATATGGTTGTAATTTTGATTTGATTTGATTGGCTTTTGTTGTGTTTGTTATTGGTAGAGAGAGAGAGAGAGAGAGAGAGAGAGAGAGAGAGAGAGAGAGAGAGTGTGTGTGTGTGTGTGTGTGTGTGTTTGTTGGCTTATTAGTTTGGATTAGTTTTGTTGGTGTTGTTAGTTGGGGGGAGAGAGAGATATTTACTTGGTTTATCTTGGTAAGCTTATGTGTATGTTAGTAAGTTTATGTTTATTATTATTAGTTTTGTTAGTGAGTTAGAGAGAGAGAGAGAGAGAGAGAGAGAGAGAGAGAGAGAGAGAGAGAGAGAGAGAATGGGAGAAGGGAGAGAGTTCTATTTCTCTAACTCACTAATAAAACTAATAAATGGGAGAGAGAGACTTCTCTTTCTCTAACTCACTAATAAAACTAATAAATATTCTCCCATTCTCTCTCTCTCTCTCTCTCTCTCTCTCTCCCTCTCCCTCTCTCTCTCTCTCTCCAACTAGCCTACGTAAGTAACCTCTCCAACTTTTGTTTACGTTCATATTGGACTAACCTTTCCAACTTTTGTTTGTATTGGTATTGGTTTTGTTAGTGGGTAGATTAGTTGGCTAGAGAGAGAGAGAGAGAGAGAGAGAGAGAGAGAGAGAGAGAGAGAGAGAATGCTAGTTAGTCATTTAGTTTACTTATTTTATTATTATGTGATGTGATGAGAGAGAGAAAGAGAGAGGGGGGAGTGTATGTGTGTGTGTGTGTGTGTTTGTTAGATCTTTTAGTTTGCTTATTTTATTATTATGTGATATGATGATAGAGAGAGAAAGAGATAGTAGTTTGTTAGTTTTTAGCTTATTTTATTTGTTAGTGGGGGGATATATATATATATATATATATATATATATATATATATATATATATATATATATATATATATAGATTAATTGTTAAATAAATCAGGTGTGGGAGAGAAGGGGAGAGGAGAGGGAGACAAAATTTGATTGTTTGATTAATTACGGACTCTCTCTCTCTATCATATATATGTTATGAAGTAGGTTAGATTTGTTAATAGTAGGCGAGATAGTAGGTTGGTTAGTTTTGTCGGTAGGTTGGTTGCTTGGTTAGAGAGAGAGTGGAGGGAAGGAAGAGCACATCTTTGTCTCTCTCTTACACTCTGATAAATAGATTATAGCGGATGAGACACATCTCTCTCTCTCTCTCTCTCTCTCTCTCTCTCTCTCTCTCTCTCTCTCTCTCTCTCTCTCATGTAGAGTATGAAGTCTCAATATTTTGATTTGAGTTTGTGTAATAATTTGGTTTTATATGCAAAATCTATGTGTGTGTGTGTGTGTGTGTGCCAACTTTTGAAATAGTGGAGTTTTTAATGTCGAATTTATATAGAGAACACCCATCCACACACTTTAGGATCTACATTAGATTAGAATAAACATTTTAAGATATGTGTTTTAAGACATGGAGTGGAATATATCAATAATATGGGGATTTAAATCTATATTTACATTATTATCTTCTACATTAATTTTAAGACATGGAGTGGAAGGCTCTGTACTAATTTTAAGATATGTATTATATTGTCAACCCCTATAGGCACCAAGATGGAGCTATATATCCTAAAGTCCAAAGTAGGGACTACAAATTTCTATAGCTATGTTCTTCACGGATTACCAAGTAATGATTTTCTAAGGAAGGGTATTGTGTAGTGTGCACTCTTGGACCATAAGGGTCCATCTTATGCATGAGAATGAGATCAAGCAATGCGGCTCTTTGTCCTAGAGAAAAAGACTCATTCAAATTTAAAATCCAGCTCATTGGTAGTTGTAGCATTCAAAGTATCGTGGGGGACTAGTTGAGAATACTATTTATTCATGACTTTCATTAAATTTGAGAGATAGATCCGTCCTTTACTTTGCTCATTGCAATTTGTGCAGCTAGTATGCATATAATACTTTAATGACATAAAAAACCCTATTATTAGCATTTTCAAGCTTAGGAAATTGTTTAATGTGTGAAATACAGTTTTATTAGCAAGATTGGAGAATGTTGCATCATCACATGGCATGATTTTCTATGGAAGGATGTTATGTAGTGTGCACAAGCAACGAGAATGCACATTTTTGAGATTTGGGCAAGTATAAAAGTGTTCTAAAATGGTGTATAGTATGCAGGGAGGGGGTGGTCAACGAGGGCATAACTTGCTAGTCTTCAGCCGTTGGGCCTCTTGGAGGTGAGGAAATTCATTGACAATAGCAGCTGGGCACCAGGAGGCTTCTTCCAAGGGTAGGCCTTGCCATTTGATGAGGTACCCCTTGATGGATCGAGAACTTAAGTGCTTATCTTGTTGTCTAATGATTGCCTTAGGGATATGCTAAATGATACATTCTTCATCTATGAGGGGAAGTTCTTTCACATAGTCCACTGAGGTGCCAATGAAGGGTTTCAACTAGCTGACATGAAACACATTGTGGATCTTAGTGGTAGGGGAAAGCTCTAATCACTAGGCCAAGTCACCAACCCTCTTCAAGATCTCATAGGGGCCATAGAAGTGGTGGGCCAGCTTGTTACTGCTGCCCTCTTTGAAAGTGAAGTAGCAGACTTAGGCACTTTCAAAAGGACCAGTTCCCCTTCTTGGAATTCCAAATGCCTTCTCTTCTCATCATCATAGAGTTTCATGCGAGTTTGTGCCTTTTGAAGATTGACTTTGCATTTCTAAAGTGGGGCCCGCATGCTATCTAACTTGGCCTAACTTTGATTGAATAAGATTGTAGAGAGGGAGACCTTATACCTATATAATGTCTCAAAAGGAAGAACCCCAATGCTAGAGTGGGTGAAGTTATCATAGGAAAACTCAGCCAACTGGAGTCACATATCCCAACTGTGTTGTACATCATGGCAAAAGTGTTGCAAATATGTCTCAAGCCATTTATTTACTCTTTGAGTCTAGCCATGAGCATGGGGGTGGTATGTACTAGATGGAGCAAGCTTGGTACCCATATATGTGAAAACTGTCTACCAAAAGTTGCTCATTAACTTAGCATCCTGATCATGTACTATGAATTGTGGTAAGCCATGCAACTTGAAGACATATTCCATAAACTAAGTGGCAACTTGAGAGGCAGTGTATTGTGTCTTAGTGGGGATAAAGTGGGCAACTTTGATGAGGTGATCAACTACCACATATATATATTGTTCCAACATTTCCTAGTTATGGGGAGGCTAGTGATGAAGTCCATTGTGATATGAGTCCATTTCCCTTTAGGAATAGGGAGAGGTTACAAGAGGCCAGCATGCCTGACTGTGTTGTCTTGTTTTGTTGGCATGGGACACATTTGGTCACAAAGTCCTTGACATCCCTCCATAAGCCTTTCCAACGAAAGCTCTTAGCAATCCTATCATATATTTTGAAAACACCCAAGTGCCTAGTAGTGGGACAAGAATGCATCTCTTCCATAATCTTTTGTGTAAAGGGAGAAGTATGTGGGATGACGATCTTGCCATGGCACCAAATAAAGCCATGCTTGAGCTGATATTGGGATTTTTCAATCATGACCCCATGTTGTAATTTATGGAAGATGTGGCTAAAGTTATCATCTAACAAATAAGCTTCTTGAAGCTCTTCAATCCAATCACTATGTAACTCTAAAATAGAGGATACTTTACATGCCCACATCCAAGAGAGTGAATCAACCACTATATTATCTTTGCTCCAAGTGTGAGAAATGTCAAAGTCATAGTTTTGCAATATTGCCACCCATCATATTTACTTAGGAGTCAAAGTGGATGGAGTTAGGAAGTATTGGAGGACTCGATGGCCACATTTTACTTGGAAGCGGCTGCCATACAAATAATGGTGCCATTTCTTGATAGCATGGAGGATGGCCAACATCTCCTAGTCATACACATTCATCTACATCTCCTTATCATCAAGCCTACGGCTCTCAAATGCAATCACACCATACACTTGCAGCAATACTACACTAATACCTCTACCACACTGGCATCACAATGAAAAGTAAACATCTTAGAGAAATCTAGGTAGACAAGGATGGGGGTAGAAGTAATCATTTCCTTCAACTGTTTAAAGCTATGATTAACAGTGGCATCCCAAAAGAATGATTCCTTTTTCAATCGATCATTCAAAGGTATTGCAATGGTGCCATAGTGCTTAATGAAGGATCTATAGAATGAACAGAGACCAAGAAAGCCACGTAATGAAGCAGTGGTGGATGGGGTGGGCCAGTCCCTAATATATTGCACCTTCTTAGGGTTAGTCTCTATGCCATTTTTGCTCACAACGTGTCCCAAGTATTCCACAGATGTCTGCATGAAGCTACATTTTCTCTCCTTAGCAAAGAGTATAAAAGATACAGGATCTAGAGCATGGCAGATGCATAAGCTATGGAGGTTGAAAGAGGAAGAAGAAACTCATGAAGACATTGATATTGACAAAGACAAATTGTTACACAAGGGAATTAGGTTCCAAGATTGAGACTTGGACTCATAAACACAATCTTGTATATTGAGAGTGACAATACACTTTACTAGAAAGAAATGTGTACTATCATTGCATTAGAAAAAGAGTGCAAGTACAATGCTTTATAGGAATTGAGTGGTGGCACTTTCTCCTACTATGCATATGGGATTCTAGTCCTTAGCCCTCACTACTCCTTACAAAGGGACTGAAGTAGGTGTGATTGCAAACATCTCAACACCCCTCCTCAATCACAACTAGAAGTACAAAGTGTGTATAGGCTTTAGTGAAAGCAACACTTGCAAAGTGTGGGCACACCATAAACATGGCAAAAACACTAGATGTTGTAGTAGAAAAGGCTAAGTGTGGGTACAACAAACATGATGGTCATCCAGAGACTGTAGTAGGGGCCTCACAAAGTGTATAGAGGCTGTAGTATAAGGCTAACTAAGAAGTTTACAAGTTTACGTCTGAAGCATTAGGGCTAGGAAATACAAAGCTAAAAAAGTTTATCTGAATAGAAGGATTGATGAGGTTTGTTCTTCTCCTAGTGGTCTTCTTCTTCCTTTGCTTTGTTTTCTTTTTCTTCTTTGACTACAACTAGATATGTCTTTTGGGACCTTTTTCTGGCATGGCAAAACTTCTCGGTATGTCCGGTCCTTTTGCAAAAGTCATAGAAGACCTGATCCCTCTTGCTTTGTACCTATTGCCAACATATAATACATGTTCATCTCTGGAGATGCTTGGTTCTTCCTTAGTTTTTAGCTTTTTTTCCTCCTCTAACAGTGATACATGGATATCAAAAAGTTCAGGGTTTGGCATATTGATTAGAATTGTTGATACATTATTATATTCAGGAGGTAAAATCTTAAATAGAACACCGATGCAAACATCTTCTTCCATTTTAATGTTGATTCTTGCCAGTTGGGTTAGATGTAATTCAAATGTGTGGCAAGTGATGTGTTGGACTTCATTTCAAGCCTGAAAAACTCAATCAAGGGACCATACTTTGATGATCTAGACTATGCACCAAACAAGGTGTCAAATCTCTTCCATGTATCTTGTGAAGTCTCATAGTTATCCACATGGTGGATATAGTTGTTGTCTAGCTCTAGTTTGATAATGGCATGACCCTTATCATCGCTCTTTTTCCAAGTGATAGCAAGTTTTGCATCACCAAGCTTCTTTTCTTTTCCAGTGGAAATGGCCCAAAGGCCCTTCTTCATCAGGATGAGTTTGATGCAGGTCTGCCAGGTGTGAAACTTGACTCCTTTGAAGTAAGAAATTGGAGAGTCTTTGTTGGGGGTAAAGGTGCCTCCGCCCAGCCGCCCGTGCATTACTACATTAACAGTCACCACCACTGCACACTGCAGGTGGCGAGCACCCGTCACCATCACTTTATTCTTTATTCTTTTAGTTATTCTTTTAGTGACAATTTGAATAAAGGAAGGCCCGGTCACACAGTGTGACTGTTGGAGTTTCCATTTCTTGTATCTCTCTTTCTTGCTCTTGCTCTCTCGCCATAGCTCTCGAGTCCAAGCTTCGATCCGTCTCTCCCTTTCAATTGGTATTAGAGCTTGGCTTTTCGACTCTTGAGCTTGGTTCGTGGCATCCTCAGCTTCCCATCGACTCCCTACTTGCATTGGGTCTCCTTCCTGGCAGCCATATTCGATTCCTTCGAGCTCCCGTCACTCCCCGCCTTCTCGAGCACCTTCTCGGCATTGTTGGGCACCTTCAGAGCATTACATAATAGGTGTTTGATTATTTTCTTCAGGGTTTACTTGAGTTCTTAGGTCACATAGGCTGTGAACTGTTTGGAGTAGCCACCATTGAAGCTCCATTGCTTCATATCTTCATTGCCCTTGCTCAAGAACCCTTGAGGATTGGTGTATGCCCCCTTGGGCACCTAGTTGAGCCCCTACTCCACCCCAGTTGTGCCACATGGGCTGCGGGCCCCCCAGGACAGTAGCACGCTATTTGCACCTGTTTCTAGGCCGACCTACATCTGCTTCACACCGGTCCTCTTGAAGCTCCAGGCCATTGGGCACTTCCACAGGCTTCATTTGAGGCATTTTCACACGCTTTGATGCTTGGTATTGAAGGCTGAGCATTGACATTGCTTCTGGGCTAATTTAGCACTGTTTTGGGACTGTCATAACAGTCCATATACAATTTATAACAGTGCTACAGTAACATTTGATGCTTATGCTTGCCTAGCATTGTCATTTGATGCCCGGTTGGTCCCGTATGATGCCTACATGTTAAGGGAATGTATGCCTATTGTTTATCAACCATTTGGCACTGATTTGGGACTGAAATTTCACAATTTTTGATAGTCATTTCATGCTGTAATAAAAGTGGGCTGAAGCTATTCTAGATGCTTTGGGTTATGCCTATTGGTTTCGTTCTATGTCTTGGATATATGCCATGAAGTATTGATCTTTGGGGTACGACTTCGAGCTTGGATTTCATTCCAGATGCTTTTGGAAGAGCTTTGACAGTATGCACTCATTAATATGGTTTGTGCTTGACAGTGGTATATGCTTTGACAGTGATGCTCCTTGGGTTTATGCATGCCCGTTGCCTACGGCTTGATGCTCATGTCACGGTTGATTACCCTATGCATACATGTTGAGCTTGAGTGCTCATTGAAGCTCTACCTTGGATGAATTTTGGATTATTTGGAGTAGTCTTGGATGTTACTTGGCTTGTCAGAGTTTGGATTGGGATGTGTTTGATGCCCTACATACTTATGGATGCTACATATGGATGCTCTACCGCCTACATGTTCGGGATGTACTATTGATGTATTGTCTTGGACTTATGTCATTGGCACTATGTCTTGCCTTGGCTTGAGCTCTTGAGCTCGTACATACGGCTTTTGTGCTAGTGGGAGCATTCTTGAATGCTTATCAGACATTGAGCAAGCGATACTTTTATGCATTGAGTAGTTACATGCTATTGAGCAGTTACAGACACTTGAGACTTTGGGATTTCTTACCCTTTGGGATGATACATTATATGTATTGGTTCACTGTATGCTTATGAGCTGAGTCTTAGTTTTGGATCCGTATCTTTGTGAATTGATACCTACTTGTGTCAAGTTTTGGTAGTGGTACGAACACTTTGCCTCGTTGACCAGGGGGTATGCCTACTCACTAGAAGATGTTTGTATGACATACTTGGGTGTTGGATTCATGCTTATCGACTGTCATATGCTTATGCTATGCCCGCATGATGCTGGCTTTGGTCTTGGCAGTATCTGATTGCCTTGGGATCCGATTTTGGCATTGTTAGCTCTCTTTTATTGAAATCTGTAATTTATTACAACAAGCATATATATATGGACTAACATGGATTTTTCATGCTGAAACATTCTGAAATAATGTACTTTCATTATTAAGTGGTGGGAAACAGCTTTGATTCCACTTTTCTCGCCATTTTCCCTCGATTTTGGTGATTTTTTGGTCATTTTCTGTAGTAAACAACAAGTAGTTTTGAACTGTCTATAGTCTTCCAGCCTACATTATGGCAAGTTTGTCCACCACTGATCATGCTATTTTCAACATCACTAAGCTTGATGGTACGAATTACTCTTATTGGAAGAGCCAGATTTGGTAGGTGTTGGTGCAAAAATCGCAGATCAAACCTTTGAGGTTGAGCGGGCATCCGCCTGCAACTATGCCAGATGAGGAATGGCTTGAGCTTGATGAGTTATGCAAGTCTACTATTGTATTGTCTCTCACAGAACATATTCATTACAATGTCTTTGAGGAAGAATAGAGTGCATGGCAGTTGTGGGATAAGATCAAGAATCTCTATGACAAGAAAAGTCCACCGAGTCAGATGTATTGGATGAAGTAGCTTATGGATCTGCGCATGAAGGAGAATGTGACTATGTCTACTCACTTGAGCCAGTTCCATGCTATACTCAAGAACTTGACTTTGCAAGACATCACTTTTGCAGAGGATGTCACTCATCTTTTCTTGCTTGGTACTCTTAATGAGTCATGGGATGTATTCCACACTACATTATGTGCCTCTACTGCTACCTTGAAATTATCTAATGTTGAGAGTGCTCTTCTATAGGAAGAGGTTAACCATAAGAATTTGGATGCCTCTCATGTGTCGCATGCTATGACAGTTAGAGGCAGGCATGATGGATATGGAAAGCATGGCAGTGGTAGTGGCTGTGGATGGGATTCTCGGAAATCTTGGTCCAAGTCTTGTGGGAAGTCACGTAGCAAATCCCGTGGCAGGAATATAGATGTTACTTATCACCATTGTGGGAAAAAGGGCCATATTAGGCCACAATGCCATGAACTGCGCAATGAAAGGCGCAAAGATAAGGGGAAAGACAAAGTGTAGGATAAGTCTTCTGATTGCAGCATAGTGCCTGCAAAGTCTAGTGTTAAAATTGAAGAGTTTAATGTTATGCAGCTTGAGGATATTGATGATGATGATTATATCATAGCAGCTTCTTCTAGTGCTTCGTAGATGACAGAGATACACTCTATGTATGCATAGTATTGGCTCTTGGACTCAGGTGCGTCCTTTCATGTGACACCTTGCCGAGAGTGGTTTCATTCATACCATACTGTTTCGGGTTCTGTGCGCTTGGGTGATGACAGCTCTCTTGATATTGTGGGCATTGGTGATGTTAGGCTGTAGTTTCCTTCTGGTAGCAATTTTGTTATGCAAGATGTACATCATGTACTTGCTTTAACACGCAATCTCATGTCAACTGGACATATTGATAATGTAGGATATCATGTATGTTTTGGAGACTCTGCATGGAAGATCACTCGTGGCACACTTGTTATTGTGAGAGGTGCCAAGGCTGGAAGCCTCTATCCCCTGATTGTATTAGCTTCTTCCCTTGATCATGTTTTGTCTGTGGGTTCTATCCCACATGTATCTCTTTGGCATGCCTGTTTGGGCCATATGTCTTTGAAGGGAATGAAAATCCTTTCTAGTTTGTAGTACTTACCGCCCCTTGATTATACATGTTTTGATTCATGTGAGCATTGTCTTTATGGCAGGTAGACTAGGTCTATGCATAAAAAGTCTGGTAGGCCACGCATGAGTGAGCCCTTGGCATTGGTACATTTGGATGTCTGTGGGCCCATGCCTTGCCAGTCTATGGGTGGTGCCAAGTATTTTGTTACTTTCATAGATGATTTTTCACGAAAAGTTTGGGCTTATCCCATTAAGCTGAAATCCGAGGTCTTGGCTGTGTTTCAGAGATGGCTTGCATTGGTTGAGAACCAATCTGGGTATAGGCTAAAATGCCTACGGACAAATAATGGAGGTGAGTATGTCTCACATGCTTTTGAGCAGTTATGTGATGAGAGGGGTATTAAGTGTCAGTTGACCACCCCCTACACCCCCCTAGAATGGTTTGGCTGAGCAGATGAATAAAACCATCCAGGAGCGTGTCTGTAGTATGCTTAGCCATGCAGGCCTACCACAGAGATTTTGGGCTGAGGCAGTGAGTACAAGTGTGCATGTCCTAAACAGATCACCCTCTAGTGGTTTGGGTTTCCAGGTTGCAGAGGAGGTATGGACTGGAAAACCTCACTCTTATGCGCATCTCCATGTCTTTGGATGTGAGGCATTTTGCCACGTACCTAGGGAGAAGAGAAGTAAGCTGGATCCTAAGAGTGTCAAATGCATTTTCCTTGGTTATGGGGATGCAGGAGAGATGGGTTACCGTCTTTGGGATCCGCAGGCGCAGAAAGTCATCCGCAGTCATGATGTAGTCTTCCATGAAGACAAGATGCATAGAAAGCCTGAGAGAGCTGTTGAGATCTGCAAGGTCATATTTCAGGAGGAGCCGAGAGCTCCCACATAGCCAGTTGGACAGCCTATAACTGCAACAAATGCTCATGGTTCGGGCATTGGATAGGTAGCTGGGCAGGCAATAGAGCATGCTGTGAGATGGTCTACTAGAGACAGATGTCCATGTGATAGATTTCAGCCCTTGATGCATTATGTCTTAGTTACAGATACAGGAGAGCCTTTCACTTATGATGAGGCTATGCGCAGGGGTGATAGTCACTCTTGGGAGAGGGCTATGCAGTTTGAGATAGACTCCCTATATAAGAATGACACTTGGGATTTGGTTTCCTTGCCTACGGGCAAGAAGGCTTTGCCATGCAAGTGGGTGTACAAGCTGAAAAGTACCCCTGGACACCCCAAGCTAGCATACAAGGCTAGATTGGTAGTGAAGGGTTTTAAGCAGGAGCATGGTGTGGACTTTAATGAGGTCTTTTCTCCTGTGGTTAAGATGACCACCCTGTGCTTAGTCTTGGCTTTAGTTGCTCAGCTTGACTTGGATTTATACCATATGGATGTCAAGACGGCTTTCTTACATGGGGACTTGCATGATGAGATTTATATGGAGCAGCCTCAGGGCTTTGCAGAACCTGGCACGGAGCATCTAGTGTGCAAATTGAAGAAAAGTCTTTATGGCTTGAAATAGGTACCTAGGGAGTGGTATCATAAGTTTGATGCCTTTGTGCAGTCACAGGGCCACAGCAGGAGTGCTATGGATCCGTGTCTTTACACGAAAAAAGCCCATGATGGTTCTTTATTGATTTTGGTACTCTATGTGGATGATATGTTGATAGCAGGGAAAGCTCATGATGAGCTAGATGCTCTTAAGGCTCAGCTCAAGAAGAGCTTTGAGATAAAAGATCTGGGACATGCCGCTCACATACTTGGTATGAGCATTAGACGCGACGCACATCAAGGACTCCTCTACTTGTGAGAGCGAAATTTTGGTGCCGAAAAGTGCTTAAAAATAGCTAAAAATTATGAATATCAAGGGATAAATATTCAATGTCAAAGGCGGCGGCTCGATCTAGGACGATTTTAAGCATCAAAGTGCTTTAAAGGCGCCCGAGCGACACTTGTTGATTTTTCATAATTTTTCAGACAGTCGTGCGGGTTGGCAAGAGTTACTGACCAATGCGGGATGCTAAGCCGGACGCCCAGGATTTTTCAGAGCTCGATTCCGAGTCCGGACGGGGAAATGGTCACTAAGTGGACAAGATTCGAAAAGGTGGACATGAGTTTGGCCAAAGGAGTGGTGACCTTTGGGGCCTAGGAGGCATAAAATGCCAAACTTATAGTTAGCATGAAATCGTGGTGTGAGAAGAAGGAAAGAAACATGATCAGAGGGCGCCGAAATTTGCACCCTCTATGTTGATCTTGAGGGATGGAGGTTGCATACAACCCCTACAGATGATGATTGCCCTTCATTCCCCTCTGAATCCTGACTCTATCGCCGCCCTTCGCTCGCGCAATGATGCCCTCTTTGAAGATATCTGATTTCAGTCTTTCTCTCTCCTCCCTCTCTCTCTTCTAAAGGCAAGTTCATGTGGGAAGAAGAAGGAAGAAGAAAGAATGATGGAGGCTTGTCCGGCATGGATCGGATTGCTCCACGGGCTGGAAATGGTGATTTGTGATTGTGCTGGACATGAAGTGCTGCTGATTTTCAGATTTGCAGCCATGGATATGAAACCTGAAACACGCAAATAAGCGGTAATTCAAAATTTTCAAAGGAAATTTGAGATTTCATGGCTTTTGATTGATAAAATGTTGTTCATGTGGGCTAAAAATTGTTTATGTTGCTGTTTTCCATAAGTTCTTGCTGGTCATAATCAGAAAATCAGAAAAATATGCATCTTGTGGTTCAAAATAATATGCTAAAACACGTAAAATATGGAAAATAAAGGGAAAATGATATTTTTGGGCATAAAAATGGGAAAATGAATAGGAACACCAACTAAATTTTCATTTTTGCTGCAAGAAGGAACTAAGGGCCACAGCCCATAACCTATCTTGAATTTTTAGTAATAAAATAATGCAAAAAATAAGGGAAAATACAAGAAAAATGGAGAAAAATCACTAAAAATAGGGGAAAAATTCATTTTGGGTGCGAAAAATTAATGAAAATTAAGAAAAATATTTTTGAATGTTGGTGGGGACTGAAGTATGAGGATTTGCCTCAGTTCAACCCCACCTTCTTGTTCTAGTGTGGTTTTTTCCGCTTTTTATACATAAAATGATGGCAAAATGCCCTATAAATCCATACAACGATGCAATATTTAAACGGGGGAAGGGTAGAGTAGTCGAAATATGTCTAAATGCCATGGGAGATAATGAAAAAGTTTTTGATTTCTATGCATAGCATTTAGGACGGATAATAATTATAAAATAAGAGCCTAGTAGCACGAGGGTTTCCTTGGTGCTAGGTTTGTGCAACGCTGCATAAGAACGGTAGTTGAAAATCATTGAAAGGATGTTTTCCACATGTGCACAATATTGATTTCATAATTGTTTGAGCACTTGGCATCCACACTATGCATAAATCATGGAAATATTTAAAGGTATCAGAAATCCTGGATGCACAGCAATTGTTTTCATTAGGACCTTGACCCACGTTGAGTGAGAGACAGGACACCCTAAGCCATAGGCTAGTCGTGGGGTCTAGGGAAAAGAGAAGTAAGGACAATGGTACATTCCTGTATACGACTAAATGGTACCTTGAGTGGATTTTGTGCGAAATGTTTATATGTTGAGCGACGCATCGAGGGGCCAATCCCCAAGGTGTAGGAGAGTCGCAGAGGGTTGACGGCATTCAGCCGTAGGAGGAACCCCATGTGTATGTGATTCGAGCCTTTTGGCTATGTGAAAGGGACTCCCTTTGAGGAGTAATATTGGGTTAGGATCAGTTGGACTACAACGTATTACAAACGCAATGTTTAGGAAGGCAGAGATTTTGATAGACGCTCCTGGCCGCGAGGCCGAGGGGTTGTCTTGTGCGTAGTGACGAGGCCCGGCTACTGCATGAGCCAGTGCCGGCCCGTTTTTAGGTCCATCAGTGGTGCGTCTACTGGGGGCTGCTTAAAAGTGGCGGTCCTCGAATCCTGGTTTTCTAGGGACCAACTAGCAGTTTATGCCAAAGGATACTGAGATTGATCTGTTATTTATTGATAAGCATCGTCTAGCAGAAATCCAAAAGCAAGAAAGAGACGAAAGAGCTAGGCGACGTGCTGAAATTTTTAGGAGATATTCCCCTAAGCATAGCGATACTGAACCCTTACGAGGGAGTGGATCTAGTGGTCTTGGGGCCACAAGCAGCAAGTTAGGAGAAGGTGGAAGCTCTAGTGCTCCCCTTTCTGCCATAAGCCAGTCCACGTCAATTGCGGGAGGTGTAACCCCACCGTCCCCTATTCCTAGTGCAAATCCAATCCACGTCATGGCGCAACCTATTGCAATTCCAGCAGGAACGATGGATTTACCGGCTCTAGGTTACCCGCTACCCATTTTTAATGGGCTAGTTGAGGAAGATGCGGAACTCCACATTAGGGAGTTTCAAAAGCTGATGTTTAACTGTCGCATTCAAGAAGAAGGACATTTAATGATGTTCTTCAATATGACTCTCAAAGGAAGAGCTGCCATATGGTATCATGGTTTAGAAGCCGGAACCATATTGAATATTGATTTATTTTATGGAGCTTTTCGAAGGGAGTTTGCCCCTGAAAGGGATGGGCAATATTGGTTGCGTGTACTCAACGTGACCCGCCAAGAACCACACGAGGATATTCGTGCTTATGCAAAGAAGATAAAAGAGGTTTTCCGTAAGTTGGACACCTCTATTCCTATCCCCGCAGCTGCCCAATTGCAGTATTTCCTACATGGTTTGGACTTTAATATCCAATTGCAGTTGAGTAGTGTCCCCTTGGGGGATATAGATACTGCCATTACACGAGCACAAGAGGTAGAATCCCGACTACAAGCAGCCTATGCTTCTCGAGGCAATTCGAATATGGGTTTAGTATTGGGAAACAATATAGCAATGGCCAATGGTAGTAGTGGCCAAGGGATAGCAATGGCTAACCCTAATGGGAGAGGGAACATGATGCAGAATGTCCCTTTATTACCAGCTCCCCCTAGTATGTCAATGCCTACGGGCAGTCAAATGGCTCCAAGTGGTGGAGGCTAGGCGGTCAATTCTAACACCATGCCTGTGGCTCAACAACCAGTGCCTAATCAAATTGTTAGGCCGATGGAACGACATAGTAACGACCAAGGCTATGAGTCGAGTTCTTCCAATGTTCTTGGCGAGGTTAAGGGCATGATGAAGCATTATACCGACATGATTACGGAGCAGTATCGACAAATAGCCGTGGATGTCAACTTCCTTAAAAAACAACAAAACTTGATAGGAAGTAGATATCCAGATGAGGGTGCACCTTCGAGGTTTAGTTGCAAATGGTGTGGAGGGCAGCACTATCCAAGAAATTGCCCAAATGTTAAGTGCGACATTTGTGGAAAATCCGGCCATTTAGCAGCTACTTGCTGGAGTAAGATCAGTTCTCTCCAACGAGGTAGTCGGCAACCAGGGCCTGTTAATCATCGCGTGCAAGGAAATGATTCCCAGGGAGAAGATGGGCCTAAACAAATACTTCAACGACCAAAGACTACAGTGGAGGAGCTACCTAGTGGTAGTGGGGTTAGTTTGATTGAGGCCGTACGCGTTAATGATGCTGAAACCTCTAATCTGCGTGCTGTTCTTACAAGAGGTCAAAAGGGTAGAGAAGCCGACAAGGATAAGCCTGTCGACGGAAACCCTAAACAAGGCGACAAAGAAACGCAAGTTTTGGATCCTTCCATGGAAGGGGGACCTTTGAAGCCTGTGGAAAGTAAAGCCGATAAGGAACCACCAAAGAAGAAGGTGAAAGTTAAAAAAGAGGCAATAAAGCCGGTTCAGCGACCTAAAGAGCGGATGGTTTGGTATGAAAAGCGAGCTCTATCAAACTATCATGAATTCGATTTGGCGAGCTCTCTATGAGAAGTCAAGCCGGATGTGAATCTTTTACAGCTTATTAAGCTTTCCCCAAGAGTACGTAAGGAATTTAGAAAGATTCTGCGTACCGGTTATATCGTAGAACCTTTGAGTATTGCGCGAGTCGGTGATGACTGGTTCGAGCATGCTGAGAAGCATTGCCCAAGGGTTGCAGCCTATGTCGATGGGATATTAGTAGATTATGCCATTGTCGACACGGGATCATCTGTTAACATTATGAGTTCTGAACTGATGGAAAGGTTGGGTCTTGCGATCCAAAAAGATACCTCCACAATTCTCAGAATGGCAGATGATAGTTTGAGACAGCCGGAAGGCTGCATTACTAAGGTCCATGTTACTGTTGCCAATGTAGAATGCTTGTTGGAATTTAGGGTGATGCGTTTTGCAGGCTGTCCAAGTTACCAAGTATTACTCGGACGACCTTGGATCTTGCAAGTGGACTGCCAAGTAGATATACCCGCCGGTCGACTAATATTCGGCAGAGGTGTCCACCGTGTGGTAGTTGATGCTTATCCTGAGTCCCCGCAGAGTGAGAGAGCTCCTCTATCTTCTACAGAATTGGAGACATTAGAAGATTTATCTGCCAGTGAGACATCATCGAGTGATGAGTCCAAAGAGGGATCCACCACGGACGACATCTATTAGATCACTTTGAATGAACCAATAGAGGGCCAAGATCGTATAAGAGATGTAGATGTTATCGAGCTAGACCTTGGTACGCTTGATGATTTGCGGCCAATCAAATTAGGTTCTATGCTCAGCACAACAGAAAGGGAGGACTATGTAGCCTTGATCCAGGAATTCCGTGATATCTTTGCCTGGAGTTATGATGAGTTGAGAGGCATTCCTCCTAGTCTTGCTGTTCATACAATTCCGTTGAAAGAGGGCAGTCGTCCTGTACGGCAGAAAGTAAGGCGTATGCCTTTCGAACTGAGGGACGGCCTGTTTGAAGAGTTACAGAAGCTTCGAAAAGCAGGTTTGATTTTTCCTGTGCAACACACGGAATGGTGTTCGTCGGTTATGATTAGAAAGAAGAAGAATAATCAAATCCGTTTATGTGTAGACTTTAGGGAGTTGAATAAGCAGACAGTTAAGGACTACTACCCGTTGCCATTTATTGACCAGATTTTGGATCAATTAGCGGGTAGGGAGATATATTCGTTTATGGATTGCTTTGCAGGATACAACCAAATGGCAATTGCAGAAGAGGATAAGTTGAAAACAACTTTTATCACTGTATTTGGTACTTTTGCGTACCATGTGATGGCCTTCGGTTTATGCAATGCGCCTGGTTCGTGGCAACGAACAGCAGATAAGACATTCAGTTACATATCCCCTGAAGAGTTGAAGGTGTTTATTGATGACTTAGGGGCTGCCACCGTGAGAGGAAGGCAGTTGATTATTTTAAGAAAATGCTTTGAGCGCTGTAGACAATTTTGCATCGCCCTAAACCCAAGGAAGTGTGTTTTTGGAGTACCTTATGGGCTGTTGCTGGGTCATGTGGTCAGTTCAGTAGGAATTGCGACAGACCCCGAGAAGGTTAAAGTTATAGTTGCCATGGGTCCACCACGCACTCCGAAGGAAGTTCACAGCTTTCTGTCTTCGGTTGGTTACTATTGTAGATTCATCAACGCCTTAGCAGAAAGAACGTTGCCACTTACAAATTTATTGTCCTTTAGCTGTTCGTTTGTATGGGGTGACCCTTGTAAGGTAGCATTTGAGGATGTGAAACAAGAGCTAGCAAGAGCGCCCGTTTTAAAAGCACCTAAAAGAGGTGAGGTGTTCTATATATTTTCAGCAGCCACCATGTATAGTATCAGCGCTGTTTAGCCCAAATTTGGGAAGAGAAGTGGTACCACCCGATTGCTTTTGCTAGTCGAAAGCTGGGGATATCCGAAATCAATTACACCTACATGGAGAAATGGTGTCTAGCGATGGTCTTTGGGACCAAGAAATTCAGGCATTATATTCTCTATGAGAAAGTCGTGCTTTATACGAAGGCGGAGGGACTTCGATTATTGATGAATAAGCTACAGCCGCCTGATCGTCTAGCAAAGTGGTTGATCACTTTGCAGGAATTTGATTATGAAATCAAGAGTAAGCCACCAAGGTTACAAGGCATCGTGGAATGTCTTGTGGACTTTGGGGAGCCGAAAGAATCTGTGGCTGAAGGTAGTGACATGGAGTTGTTATTTAAAATAGATACGGCATCTATTCCCTCCTGGTATGCTGCAATAACGCATTATTTATCAACAGGAGAGGCGGGATCTGAATTATCTAAAGTTGAGAGAAGGAAAATTAAGCAGCAAGTGTTAAAGTTTGCTTTGATCGCAGGTACATTATATCGGCAAGGGGTTGATGATATCTATCGCCGGTGCGTGATGCCTGACGAGGTGCCATTCATTTTGGAAGAGTGCCATGATTCAGCTTGTGGTGGCCATTTTGCTGGACGTCTTACAGCACAAAAGGCTTTGAGAGCAGGTTATTGGTGGCCTGCCATCTTCCAAGATGCGTTTGTGTATGTTAAGAGATGCAATATTTGTCAACGACATGATAGTCAAGAGAATAGGAAACGACCACTCACCCTATTATGGTGATACTTCCATTTGAGAAGTGGGGAATAGACTTTGTGGGTTCTATTACTCCGTCATCGACTACACAAAAGAGGTACATCATTGTCGCAACTGACTACTTCACAAAGTGGTCAGAAGCATGTGCAACAAGGAAAGATGTTGCTAAAGAAACTGCTAGTTTCCTTTTAGAGCAGATAATATGCCGGTTTGGTCCGCCGAAAGAATTAGTGTCGGACTGCGGAACTCATTTCCTGAATAAGGTGATTAAAGGTTTGACAGAGATGTGGCAAATCAAGCATAACAAGACAACCCATATAATCCGCAAGCCAATGGGCAAGTTGAAAGCACCAACAAGCAGCTTGTGGGCATCCTGTCCAAAATTGTGTCGGAAAAGAAACGGGATTGGGATAAAAAGTTATATGTGGCAGTGTGGGCCTATAATACGACTTTCAAACGAGCCACTGGCCATACCCCATTCAAGTTAGTATATGGGGAGGAGTGTATCTTGCCTTTAGAAATTGAGCTGCCGACTATTCGGTTTGCCATTAATCATTCTTTGAGCGATGAAGACGCACTTTTTGAGCGCTTGACGACACTGGCACATTTAGATGAGCTTAAGTTGCAGAGCTTATTGCACCAAGAAGTGGCAAAGCGCCGAATGAAGCAGCTACACGATCTCAAAGCCAAGAAATACACCTTCAAGAAAGGACAGCTTGTTCTGTATTATGACGCACGACGTGAATTATTTCCAGGTAAGCTAGAGCCCAAATGGGATCGGCCCTATAGGATCGTTAGAATAGGAAAGAATAAATCCACAGTCTTGTTAGCTGACCTTGAGGGGATAGAATTTAAAAATAAGGTTAATCTTAATAAGATTAAACCTTATTACTTTTGATTGCACTAATGCTATGACTGCCTTGTAGGTCTAGGCGAGATCGATTAAACATCTGCAAGGAAATCGTGATAAAGGTTGATGGGTCGTCTGATCCCTTATTTAGAACACCCATATTTAGAACAGAGGTATCATCAGGGAAAGCTCATTTGGTGGAGCAAAGGATACAAGGTGATTGAGCAAGAAGGCGGGACATTTATTTGGGAGATCAAGGTCTTCTGCCATCACTGCCTACAAATTTTGACGAGCATCCCTGTTGAATTCAATGATGATGGAGGGATGGAGCCTATAGTCCACCCGTTGAATATGCTGAATTTCGATTACCATAATTACGAGTAGAGTTCCGGATGGCGGGATATGTAAACCCTTTATGGACATACACCTTGTATTTTGATGGGGCGTCCAGGGGTGCATGCAAAAAAGGAAGTGTAGGAGTTGTCATCCGAGACCCCCGACGACGCATTGTCATGAAGTTAGCTGCTTATCTCGGGGCGAATTTTACCAATAATATGGCAGAATACAAAGCCCTGATTATCGGTTTGAATATTGCAAAGAAGGGTGGTATCCGCCAATTGTTGGTGAAAGGGGACTCTCAGTTGGTTTTAAATCAACTCAATGGGACGTACACGGTGCAAAACCCCATCCTTTGCATGTACCATCATACTGCCATAGACCTGCTAGACGAATTTGATAGAGTGTCTTTTCAGCTGATCCTGCGGAGTTGGAATCAGTTTGCCGATTCTTTGGCTAATTTTGCGTATGAAGAAGACCTCTTCTTTAATTGTGGCCCTTGTCCCGATATATCTATTGATGGTGAGACAGGACCCGGTCATTTGTGGGGTATGCTTTCTGAACATGCCCTCTTTGGCAGACGATGGTTGATCTGGGTGATGCAGAGGGTAAGCGAGACTCATCTGCCTTTATTATTTGGGACCCATAGACTGATTAGACGACATGTGATGCGAACATCTCTTGCGATATACGCAAGAGGGATGGGTCATAATCTAATGCACCTAGTCTAGGGCTACGAGCCTTGTTTCCCTGGGAATGGTATGCTTTGATGTCTATCATAGTTGTTTCCAGGAGGATACTATGTAGTATTGTTTGATTTCATTAGGCTAAGAGGGCCGATTCAGTTTTGTAGTGAAGTGTTTGATTTCATTAGGCCAAGAGGGCCATTTCCCTATCTAGTGCGGGTGCGTTTAATCGGGTTTTTGTTTTATGTGTTGTGCTAGACAGGTTTCGTGGTTCGTGGAATTTTGTGGAGCCTAGAGGAGCCTTTGCTGCGATGGAAGCTTCTTGTGGCCAATCCAGGTGATACCTCTCCTTTACGAGTACCTTTCTTTCCTGTTATATGTGTATTTGTACTTGTCGAGGGGACACATTTTGGTTGGGGACCGGCAACCAAGGCATGAAGTCCCAGGTTTAGGTTGAGTATGTTTGAGGGAGGTCGGAGTAGTCATTGCCTCCTGTAAAGACATTGTCAGACACCGAAAGACCTGTTTTAGAAGGAAGTCCTAGTGGCCCTGTTCTGCTAGCCTGCTAGGCAGCCATTCTAGGAGTTCTTGTTAGTAGTGAGGCAGTTAGAGAAGCCTGCCAGAAGATAATAATGATGATGCCAAGAAACCCTAGACATCCTAAAAGATGAATATAAATACAAAGGGGTGTAAAAAGGGGTTCTAACCCCTATCAAAGAAAAGAAAAGGAATAGAAATGTATAAGCAGTTGATCATTGCCTTGCGAAGGCCTGGTAGGTTCCTGGGGACGAGTCAGACCCGGGGCCGATACCTTGTCTTCCTAGGGGTGGCTTCTTGCTGAAAAAAAAATTGATGACAAAACAAGGTTGGAGCGAAAATAAAAGTGAGCGTTAGAAAAGGATTAAGTGTCGCCTTGCGAGGACTTGGTAGGTTCTTGGGTGCCGAGACAAGTCCTGAGGCCGATGCCCTGTTCTCCTTGGGTCATTACGCTCAGCTTCCTCCTTTTTACATGCCCAAGTATGATTGATAAAATAAAAACCCTAAAAGAAGCAATGTACTGAAAGAAAATATTCTTTGATCAGGCTATAGGAGTCCTCGCCTTGTAGAAGCTCCTAGTTGTGTTGTTTTTAGTTGGTAAGTAGTGCAGACTACCACTACAGGCAACCTCTTTGATAGGTTTTTTAGTTTGGCTAGGTTGGAGCAGCTGGTTAGTGACTCACTTCGGATCTTTTATTAGATGATGCTAGGCCTACTCCTTGTGGATGTCATGCCTTGGTTCTGTCCAGGGGTAGGGGGAGCATTGTGCTGAGGTTTATTATAGATTCGTTTTGTATCAGTTTAATGCTTCTTTGGTTGTTTATGTGCAGATATGTTCGTGGATTCGACGGGCTGAGTCGCCCTATCCCGTGGTTGCCAATGAGAGTGGAATTTTGGTGCCGGAAAGTGCTTAAAAATAGCTAAAAATTATGAATATCAAGGGAAAAATATTCAACGTCAAAGGCGGCTGCTCGATCTAGGACGATTTTAAGCATCAAAGTGCTTTAAAGGCGCCCGAGCGACACTTGTTGATTTTTCATAATTTTTCAGATAGTCGTGCGGGTTGGCAAGAGTTACTGACCAATGCGGGATGCTAAGCCGGACACCCAAGATTTTTCAGAGCTCGATTCCGAGTCCGGACGGGGAAATGGCCACTAAGTGGACAAGATTCGAAAAGGTGGACATGAGTTTGGCCAAAGGAGTGGTGACCTTTGGGGCCTAGGAGGCATAAAATGCCAAACTTATAGTTAGCATGAAATCGTGGTGTGAGAAGAAGGAAAGAAACGTGATCAGAGGGCGCCGAAATTTGCGCCCTCTATGTTGATCTTGAGGGATGGAGGTTGCATAC
Source organism: Lygodium microphyllum (assembly GCF_053477565.2). Classification (NCBI taxonomy): domain Eukaryota; kingdom Viridiplantae; phylum Streptophyta; class Polypodiopsida; order Schizaeales; family Lygodiaceae; genus Lygodium; species Lygodium microphyllum. The sequence goes on along the minus strand of NC_141137.1, from coordinate 11,680,406 downwards.
AACCCCTACAGATGATGATTGCCCTTCATTCCCCTCTGAATCCTGACTCTATCGCTGCCCTTCGCTCGCGCAATGATGCCCTCTTTGAAGATCTCTGATTTCAGTCTTTCTCTCTCCTCCCTCTCTCTCTTCTAAAGGCAAGTTCATGTGGAAAGAAGAAGGAAGAAGAAAGAATGATGGAGGCTTGTCCGGCATGGATCGGATTGCTCCACGGGTTGGAAATGGTGATTTGTGATTGTGCTGGACATGAAGTGCTGCTGATTTTCAGATTTGCAGCCATGGACATGAAACCTGAAACACGCAAATAAGCGATAATTCAAAATTTTCAAAGGAAATTTGAGATTTCATGGCTTTTGATTGATAAAATGTTGTTCATGTGGGCTAAAAATTGTTTATGTTGCTGTTTTCCATGAGTTCTTGCTGGTCATAATCAGAAAATCAGAAAAATATGCATCTTGTGGTTCAAAATAATATGCTAAAACACGTAAAATATGGAAAATCAAGGGAAAATGATGTTTTTGGGTATAAAAATGGGAAAATGAATAGGAACACCAACTAAATTTTCATTTTTGCTGCAAGAAGGAACTAAGGGCCACAGCCCATAACCTATCTTGAATTTTTAGTAATAAAATAATACAGAAAATAAGGGAAAATACAAGGAAAATGGAGAAAAATCACTAAAAATAGGGAAAAAATGCATTTTGGGTGCGAAAAATTAATGAAAATTAAGAACAATGTTTGTGAATGTTGGTGGGGACTGAAGCATGAGGATTTGCCTCAGTTCAACCCCACCTTCTTATTCTAGTGTGGTTTTTTCCGCTTTTTATACATAAAATGATGGCAAAATGCCCTATAAATCCATACAACGATGCAATATTTAAACGGGGGAAGGGTAGAGTAGTCGAAATATATCTAAATGCCGTGGGAGATGATGAAAAAGTTGCTGATTTCTATGCATAGCATTTAGGACGGATAATAATTATAAAATAAGAGCCTAGTAGCACGAGGGTTTCCTTGGTGCTAGGTTTGTGCAACACCGCATAAGAACGGTAGTTGAAAATCATTGAAAGGATGTTTTCCACATGTGCACAATATTGATTTCATAATTGTTTGAGCACTTGGCATCCACACTATGCATAAATCATGGAAATATTTAAAGGTATCAGAAATCCTGGATGCACAGCAATTGTTTTCATTAGAACCTTGACCCACGTTGAGTGAGAGACAGGACACCCTAAGCCATAGGCTAGTCGTGGGGTCTAGGGAAAAGAGAAGTAAGGACAATGGTACATTCCTGTATACGACTAAATGGTACCTTGAGTGGATTTTATGCGAAATGTTTATATGTTGAGCGACGCATCGAGGGGCCAATCCCCAAGGTGTAGGAGAGTCGCAGAGGGTTGACGGCATTCAGCCGTAGGAGGAACCCCATGTGTATGTGATTCGAGCCTTTTGGCTATGTGAAAGGGACTCCCTTTGAGGAGTAATATTGGGTTAGGATCAGTTGGACTACAACGTATTACAAACGTAATGTTTAGGAAGGCAGAGATTTTGATAGACGCTCCTAGCCGTGAGGTCGAGGGGTTGTCTTGTGCGTAGTGACGAGGCCCGGCTAGTGCATGAGCCAGTGCCGGCCCGTTTTTAGGTCCATCAACTTGTCATAGAGGGAGTACATTCATAAAGTCCTTGAGCGCTTCTGCATGCAGGACGTAAAGCCTACTGGCTATCCATTTCCTTCTTATGTGAAGGTATCACAGGCTGATTGTTTGCAAATAGATGAGCAGAAAGCCGAGATGGGAAAGATTCCCTATGCATCCGTTGTGGGCAGTCTTATGTATGCCATGATAGCCAATCGTCCAGATATTGCCTTTGCAGTTGGTGTTGTGGCATGCTATATGGCTACACCTGGCAAGAAGCATTGGGATGCCGTGAAGGGTATCATGAGGTACGTGAAGGGAATTGCAAATATGTGCATCTACTATGGCAGCCAAGATACAGGAGTTGTAGGGTACATTGACTCTGATTATGCAGGACATACAGATAGTAGAAAGTCCACTTTCGGCTATGTATTCATATATGCTGGAGGTGCTATTTCTTGGATGTCCAGGGTGTAGAAATGCACGGCCCTTTCTACTACAGAGGCCGAGTATGTTGCAGCCAATTGAGGCTTGCAAGGAGGCCATTTGGTTGGGTCATTTTGTGCTGACCTTGGTATTGATACTATCCCCACACTGCATTTAGATTCTATGAGTGCTATTCAGTTAGCCAAGAATTCAGTCTTCCATGTGAAGATGAAACACATTGAGGTGAGGTATCACTGCATACGTGGGGTCGTTGAGGACAAGTCTATTGATCTTGTCAAGATCTCACTGACCAGAATCCTACAGATCTGCTCATGAAAAGCCTCTCTACAGAGCGCTTTGCCTTCCTCAGGAGGTTAATGGGGCGTGGGATGAGATGACGTCTTTCCTCATCTTGTTGTACATGTGTACATGTTGTACTGTCTTTTTTCTCTTTCTTTTCACTCCTCACTAGGGCAGATTTGCCTTTAAGTGGGTGGTTGTTGGGGGTAAAGGCACCTTTGCCTAGCTGCTCGTGTATTACTACACTGACGGTCACCGCCACTGCACACTGCAGGTGGCGGGCGCCCCTCGCCATCACTTTACTCTTTATTCTTTTAGTGATAGTTTGAATAAAGGAAGGCCCGGTCACACATTGTGACTATTGGAGTTCCCATTTCTTGTCTCTCTCTTTCTTGCTCTTGCTCTCCCACCATAGCTCTCGAGTCCAAGCTTCGATCTGTCGTCTCTTCCTTTCAGTCTTTGCCCATGTTAGATGGCTCGAGCAGTAGCAAATAGCTTCAGAATTCTCATATTTTATCAGTGGAAGAGCAGATTATAGTATGTCAAGAGACACAAGTAATGGCAATGTGAAAACACATTATGTAAAGACTATGTTTGGGTTTATGTCGACGAACTCAAATCTTCTTAGTTCAGGGTTCTTGATCTTTCTTTAATGAATGCAGGTTCTTCTCATCCTTGATTTGATGTTGGGATAGTAGATCGGAGTGGTAGTGGGTTGTTCCAAGTGGCAGAGAGAGAAAATGATGAGATTTTTGAGCTTGATGAAGTTTGGCTATGACTTTGTGCATTAGGGTTTGGACCTAGCCCTGGTTTTTTGCTGATTGTGGGAGCTATACTTGATCATTTTGAAAACTTTTTATATGAGCATGAAGCTTGCTTCATGGACTATCATTGCTCTATGATGGCGACTGAAATTACACTGCGTAGAGATGGATCAAAGCATTGGATCAACACACGCATAGATTTTGACAGCATGACGAATCTTCAGCAATGATGAAGCATAGAATGACCAATGTCGTAGTGTGATGTGCCACAAAGAAGTGCTTGATTTTGAGAATATTTCCCTACAAGACATCATGATGAATGGTGGCCTATAGTGTGAGATCCATAAGCTCCAAGATGCCTAAGTATTGCATGGCTATGGAGGCCACAGAACAAAACCTGAGAAAATTGACAATGCTGAGTAGTGGATGGGGCAACGTCAAGTTTTGAGATGATACAGAGAAGCATCAGTAGCGGGGGAACACTTCTCCAGAAGGAAGCTTGATAAGATTTGGCATGTGGAGTGAGATACAAGAGCTTCAAGTTGACAGGGTGCAACTGGCTATGGCTGCCATGGAAGCTTAAGTGAAGGTAGAGTTGAGAGTTGAAGTCATGAGCTCAAATTGAGTTGGGAAATGATAAAGAAGGATCAAGAGAGACTGTGCCATGCTTGATTGGGTTGTGATACCATGTAAAAGATGTGGGATCTAGAGCTTGGTAGATGCGGAAGCTATGGAGGTTGAAAGAGGAAGAAGAAACTCATGAAGACATTGATCCTGACAAAGAAAAATTGTTACACAAGTGAATTAGGTTCCAAGATTGAGACTTGGACTTATAAACACAATCTTGTGTATTGACAGTGACAAGACACTTTACTAGAAAGAAAAGAGTACTATCATTGCATTAGAAAAAGAGTGCAAGTATGGCACTTTCTCTTACTATGCATATGGGATTCTAGTCCTGAGCCCTCACTTCTCCTTACAAAGGGACTGAAGTAGGTGTGATTGCAAATATCGTAACAAAGAGTTGATGCTCTCTCAATATGTCAAACACCATTCTCACATGTGCAGTGCTCCTCTTGGGAAGTCTTGTTGTAAATGAGGATGTTGTCAAAGAAAACAAGCACAAACTTGAACAAAAAGGGTTGAAGAATTTGATTTATGAGGCTAGGAAATGTGGCAAGAGCGTTAGTCAACCCAAAAGGCATCACTAGAAAATGATAAAGCCCATGATCAGTCCTGAAGGCCATTTTGATCTCATCTCCCTCCCTCATATGGATCTGATGGTAGCTAGAGTGCAAATTAATCTTAGTAAAAAGACATGCCCCTTTCAACTCATCTAGCAAGTCATCAATCTGTGGGATGGGATAGCAGTTCTTCACTGTGATTTTGTTCAAGTCTCTATAGTTGATGCACATGCGAAAAGAGCCATCTTTCTTCTTGATTAATTGGACAGGGGAATGCATAAGGGGAAGAACTTGGTTTAATGAAACCCATCTCTAATAGATTCTTGACTTACTTTGCAACCTCTTCACGCTCACACTTCAAGAGTTTGTAAGGTGGCTTATTTATTGGATTGGAATGAGGCTCTAAATCAAGTGGATGGTCCATTTGCCTCTTAGGGGGAAGGATTGTAGGCATTTGAAATAGATCACTGTACTCCTCAAGTAGGGATTGCAAGGCTAAATCCTTAGATACTTCAGAGGGTTGACCTAAATTGTCCTTATTCAATTGCAAGACAAAGATCTATGAGCATTTCTTAAACTCCCGTTTGAGTTGCTTCGCTGTAATGAGCTAAAAATCAACATGGTCTTGAATTCTCTCTAAGCAGACAAATTGTCCATGCATCACAAACTCCATGTAGAGCTGAGAGAAGTCTATAGAAAAATTTCCCAATTGTTTCAGCCAATCACAACCCATGACAACATCAATGGGGTCCATATATAAGAAAATTAGGTCAATCAGTGCTACATAATTTTCAGCCAAGCATAAGGGAACTACAAGGCATACATGTATGCTGATTTCTTCCTCTCCATTTGCTACTTGGACATTCAAGGGGTGCTTCAATTTTTTAGGGGTGCATTTCAATTGGTCAATGGTTGATTTATTAACAAAACTATGAGTGCTACCACTATCCACAAGGATGAAGACATGCTTTCCATGGATACTGCCTTGAATGTGCAAGGTGCTGGGGCTCCAAGAACCTATCCAAGCATCCAAGGAGATGGAGAAAAGGGAGGTAGTAGTCGGGTGGGATGTTAGATCAAGTATCTAGGATGGACATGAAACCCATCCTCTAGGTCATAGAACTACTCATGATCCACATCCTCAACATGTTCAACATGTTTTGTAAGTGCCTATTTGCTTCTGTATCTAATCTGATGGATGGATGTTTAGCTTGAAGAATGTTATGCAATCTTGAAAGATAAAGAATACAAGCTTGAAGTAGCTTTATTAGAGTTGTTTTTTGAATGTGTGCATTTGCCTATGGTGTAATGATATGTGAATCTCTTGTGAAGTGCATGCCTCGTCCACCAAGTGCATGAGCTATGTGCACTAATCTAGTTGCAATAAATTATGTGTGAGGTGAGAAAAAAAGTGTGTTGTGTGAAAATTAAGAACACTTGTGCACTCTATGTTTGCTTATAGAATGTATGCAGAATGATGTGAAAAGAAAATTTGGATGGTTGGCATATATGTGCATTTTGCACTATTTACATGTGTACTATGTGTATGTACATGTGTGATGGATGAATTTAAGTGAATTCTTGCAATGTCCTATGTTTGTGCAACTATGGCCTACTAAGGGTTCCCTACCTAAGTCTAAGATGGGGTGTACTAAGTGTATGAATCTAGGTATGATGTGCTATAGACATGTACCTTGCAACATGCATTGTGCACCTTGCACTAGTCCCTATACATATGCATATTGTACACCGTGTACTATGCACCTAGTGATAGATTGGTATACTAGGATGTAGTGCGTGTGGCTAGGCAACATTACATGGATATGCACTAGGTAGATTGGGTGTGAGATGTATGTGTGACTCTATGCATGTGTGTAGTGTGTGTCATGTATCATATGCTATATACTATATACTATACATGACACATTGTTTGGTGTACTAGTCTACTATATAGGTCATCATGATGATGGAAGTATAGGATATCCTAAGGGTATTATACATTAACATAGGTGTACTATAGATGAATTACTATAGCTATTATATGGATGTGTCATAATATAGTGTGCACCTATGTGCTATGCACTATGCATCATGTGTTATGGACTATGGACTATGTACTGTGCATTGTGTGGTATGTGGGGTTATGTCTAGAGTGTTGAAAGTTTACACTATGGGATATTATGTGGTAGGTGGGGTTTCATGTGGAGTGCTGAAAGCTTACATTGTGGGATATCATGCACAATGTGCATGCTAGGTGAAGGCGATGGATGAAAATGGAAGTGTTGAATAGATATGTGCATTCTGTGCCCATGTGTACTTGTGCACATGCACCATCTACTATGTACTCATCCATGCACTAGTGCATTATGCAATGTACTAGTGGGAGACTAAGATGGTACAATAGTGAGATGTAGGTTAATCAATGATGTTCTAAGGTAGACACAATGGACTGTATATGTTTTCATATTTGTTTCCTTGTTTTGTATATGATAATATGTACATTTTACACTCGGATAAATGAGAAACACATCTTTCATCTTGACATGCATTGAGTGAACATTTTTGCACATCGGATATCAACGTCAACCAAGAAAAGGTAACTCAACAAATCAACTCCATTTTTTAAATATTCTGCATATCAAATTCCATGAGGATCAGATTATAATATCCTTACCTACAATGTGTTCAATAGTCTCTTACATGGCTTTGCTTAGCTCAGCAACATGATTAGGTTCTCAGGTGTGCAATGGGATATAATGAATTTGGTATTTACTTTGCCATGGAGTGTGAACTTCACATCTAACACTCTACTTCAGCATGGATGTCTAGTATGGATCCGCTTTCAAATTCTCCCTACTTGGCTAGATGATGAAGTTGGGACTCTCTACTTGGCAAAGTACCTTACATATTCACCCCAACATCGGTGATTGGTGCACTCAAGGAGGGTAGATCCTCGCCTTAGTCCTTAGAAGTTAAAGACACTAATGGCCTTGAGATTGTCATGCATGTCAAGTTTGAAACTTTTCCTCTCACATATTATCTTAGTGAACAATGTATCCAATTTGCAAAAAACTACCCATCAAAGCACAAGATAACACAAAACCCTAAACCCTAAAAACTAAACACTAGACCCTAAATCCTAAAACCTAAATCCTAAATCTTTAAAAAGATCCTAAACCCTAAACCCTAAACAATAAATCATAAGCCCTAAACCTTAAACTCTCTTCTATATATATCGTATGGGTAAATTGTAAGTGCATAGAAAGTGGCAAACCTCAATTGAGTTTCTTACCATGATTGTCCTTGGAAGTCTAGGATCTAGTACCACAATTATGTTTCCACATTGAATGCATTAAACTTGAGTAGCTTATATTTATAAATATATTTATATAAACTTACTCATAAATATGTGTGTGTGTGCAAGTATACAGAAAATTCACAAAAAATTAATAATATAAATATACTAATAGCAAGCCTATAGTACTTCATTTCATGTTCTCTATATCAAGTAAGTAAGTGTTCATAGTTGCATGTAATTTCATGTAAATTTACACATATCTTTACCCTCATGTATACAAACTTTTTTTTGCATAAATTTAATTGTGCCACATGATAGATTTGATTATTTGTGCATCTAACCAAGCCATGAAAATTATGGGTAGCCCACGTATATAAATAGATGTTTGATCAATATAATGATATGCCTATAAATGCACATCAGGAACCCATATCTCTACTTTGATTCTACTGTAGTGGTTAAACTAACAAGGTATCTTTGATTTTTTCACTTATCCTTAAGCTTGAGTTTTGGAGTTTCAATCATTACAAGATATAGGCCTTATACTGACGTTAAAAGTGATGAAAATGTTCATAAAGAAAATTTCCCCCGTCGTCGCAAAAAGCATTGTTATTGGCAATGCCATAGAACAATCGGTATCAACGTCGTTATCAGCATTGCTATTTGCATCGGTATTGGCGTCACATTTGATACCAATGCAAATAACGATGTTGATAATGATGCTTTGCGATGCTAATAACGATGCATGTAGTAAATTTGTGACGCTAATAGCGACGGTAACGGGGAAAAAAAAATTGTGGCAAGGCAGCAAGCTGTCCTGCCACATATAGTACTATGTGCTTTATTTGGGCCATACAAAATAGTTTTAGTAATGTGTACAATGCTCATGCAAATAAAGGCAAAGTGTACTTAAATCATAACACTGTTACATGAAATAAATACATGATAGCATAATGAAAGTGACCAGTACAATCATGGCAAGATACTACTGCTACATAGAAAATATCTACATAGATTACGTGACCAAAAAAGGAAGGGTATGTGAGCTCCAAGTATCCAAGGGCGAGCTATAGATCATTGCCATATGAAACCTCTCCCCGCTGCTGCAAAGGAGCATCAAACGGACCTTGCAAAAAAAGAAACAACTACACATCAGTCCACCATACAATAATGCATTCTAACTAAACATGGTAACTACGAACAAGAAAGATGAGTGACTTACAGGGCCACCGCATCCATACAATCGATTGATCAATGCAGTGAGACCATGCCTCTCTGCATATCGAGTCTCAAGGCCAGTGGAATCGCGATTTGTAATGGAGTGCTGCAAAGAAAAAAAAATACAACTCTTAGAAACACGATTGTCAGTACAAAGGATATTGCAAAAAAATAAGCAAGCAAAACACAAAAAAAAACTTACAAAGTCCTCCAGATATATCGTGTGGCTGCTACTCCCAAGATGATGGACCACTCTGGCCTCTAGTTGTATCCTCATTGATGCCAGGAGGCATATTTCACGGTGGATTCTGTGAGGTTTTACGGTGGATTCCGTAAACTTTGATGACTAGGGCTCATACACAAAGTGGATTCTTTGTGCGAGAAGTTGATGGGGACGCCTATCCTTTTCGGGCGTTTCATTAATTTAGTGTGTACATGGGTGATTCCATAGCGGGTGATTCTGCAAAATGCATATTAAATTAATAAACGTTTATGAGTTTAGAGTGTGCACTCATAATAAATTAAGGTTAGGATTTATTTCTAACCAGTTGATTTATTTATGTAGCTGAAGACTGCTAGGTATTCACTTTTGTCGGTTTAATTGTATTATTTTACTAACGATTGTGAATGCTTCAGTTGATGTGTAGAGATAGGAGCAGTGGCGGAGGAAAGCATTGGAGGATAGCGAGTATTCGATTTATGGATTATATTTTGATAGGCGTCACGTCTATATTTTGTCATGCCTATTTATTGAGGCATCGATTATTTATTATTATTTTGTATGCGCATGGGCGCACGTTTATGTTATTTCTATTTGGACATTGTATTGGGCGTGCCAGACTCTTTGGGCACTGTCCATTAGCTTTATTCCTATTTTTGTATAAAAGCAAACTCAAAAGCTAAAAGCTTGCTATTTTGTAATTTGGGCTATTACTTGAGCATGAAGATGAATAATACATAAAATACATGCTTTGTGGAGCGCTCACACAAGGCATGGGGGGAGATTGCACCCAATTGGTCTCTTGCTCTTGTCGTTCATGCTTTTTACCTTGTAATTTGTGCAAAAAGTAGAGTTCCATTGTTCTTGGGGACCTTCCGGCATTCACTACGCGAGCATACAGCATCCGATCTGCGTGCCAGTGGTATCAGAGCGAAGCTGAATCAAGAGCTTCCAATCGCTACCCATCTCGTAGGAAGGCGGAGCTCCTGGAACGATCGGGCTCTACGGTCAATCTCGTCGCAAACCGTCGATACAGGCAGACTTCTGGCGATCAAGAACCCCTGTTTCCATCATTGGATTGCGAAGGTCCGGTCTACAGAGGCGGAGGACCACTCCTACATCTCCCTCTCCAAGACATTTTTTTTTCCACAGACAATAAGCTCCATAGCTCACAAACTTCAAAGCTTAAATTTCAAAGTTATAAAGCTTAGTATTAAGCTTTAAAAAAAAAGCTTAATACCCAAAATTTCGATTTGGGCGGCGTCAGTATATTCTCGACGTCTTCAAACGCGACATCAACATGCCACGATACCTCAAAATTACATTGGGCTTAGTAAGCCATAAGTCCCATAACTAAGC